>NW_007245947.1:0-4195 GCF_000164805.1 Carlito syrichta
CTTTTTTTTTTTTTTGGAAGGGTGGGATCTCGCTAGGTGGGCCCGGCTGGCCTCGAACTCGCGGCCTCGAGCGATCCTCGGCCTCCCGAGTCGCTGAGGACACAAGCGACCACCAAGACGGGCTGGTTTTTAAATTTTTGGTAGGTGGGATCTCGCTAGGTGGGCCCGGCTGGCCTCGAACTCGCGGCCTCGAGCGATCCTTGGCCTCCCGAGTCGCTGAGGACACAAGCGACCACCAAGACAGGCTGGTTTTCAAATTTTTGGAGGGGTGGGGTCTGGCTAGGTGGCCCCGGCTGGCCTCAACTGTTTCTGTGGTCTCTTATTATTACTACTGCCGTCGTTATCGTTTGAGGGAGGCCCTGGTGCCTCCGAGTTTTTTATTGTTAGTATTACTGTTGTCGTCGTTATTGTTTGACTGAGCGAGGCCTGGGGGCCTCGAGCGCTTTGTGTCGCTTTATTATTACCGTTGTTATTATTACTTCGTGTGATTGTTTTGGCTGTTGTTGTTATTTGCATTTGGCTGAGTAAAGTTTTAAATCCCGTTACTGTTATTATTGCCGCTGGGGTTATTGTTGGGGCGAGGCAGGCCCTGGTGCCGCCGACTTTTGGTATTCTATTACTATTATCATTGCCGTCGTTGTTATTTGCCTGACAGAGGCCTCGGTGCCTCCAAGTTTTTTAATTCTATTATTATTGCTGTCATCGTTGTTGTTTGGCATGACAGAGGCCTCGGTGCCGCCAAGGTTTTTAATTCTATTATTATTATGGCTGCCGTCGTGGTTGTTGACTGAGGAAGGCCCTGGTGCCTCGAGCATTTTGTAGTCTATTATTATTATTATTATTACTATTGCTGTTGTTGTTGTTATCTGGGAGAGGGAGACCCTGGTGCTTCCGGGTTTTTGAACCGTTATTATTATTGTTAGGTGGTCATCGTTGTTGTCTGGCCGAGGGAGGCCCTGATGCCCCTAACTATTTGTGCGTTCTATTATTATTATTCCTGGTGTCGTCGCTATTGTTTGGCTGAACGAGGCCCGGGGGCCTCGACTGTTTCGTATCCTATTATCATCGTTATTATTATTGTTGTCGTTATTGTTTGACCGAGGGAGGCCCTGGTGCCTTTTTTATATTCTGTTACTATTACTGTTGTCGCTATTGTTTGGCTGAGCAAGGCCCGGGTGCCTCGAGCGTTTCGTATCGTTTTATTATTATCGTTGCTGTTATTATTATTACTGTCGTTGCTATTGTTCGGCTGAGGGAGGCCCTGGTGGCCCCCACTGTTCCTGTGTTCTATTATTATTATTACTTCGGTCGTTGTTGTTTGAGGGAGGCCCTGGAGCCCCCAAGTCTTTTTATTGTTACTATTACTGCTGTCGTCGTCGTTGTTTGGCTGAGCGAGCATTTTGTATTGTTTTATTATTCTCGTTGCTGTTATTATTATTGCCCTTGTGGTTGTTTGGCGGAGGGAGGCCGTACGTGGCTGGCGCCGGTGGGAGGATCGCGCCGAGGCCGGGAGTTCGAGACCCGCCGGGCCCGCCTAGCGAGACCCTCCGCCCCCAAAATTTAAAACTCAGCTGGGCGTGGTGGCGATTTGCATCATTGTCTATCGGACGGTGCGTCACGGCACGGGACGTGTTATGAGGGGATGGATCACGCGTCGCGGGTGCACGTCGGGCCCGCGGTGTGTCAGACGTCACGCGTGGCGGCCTGTCACGCGCCATACATGATCTGTGATATTCACGGGTTACGTGTTGTCGGCGATACATGTGTGTTTTGTTTTATCAGATGTTGTTCTCATCGGTATTAAACAAGGGCGTGCATTATATGTTGAGAACTGTATGTCATATGTTGGGCGTGACGTATGATACGTGGCGGGTTATATGTGATATGTTGTGTGTGGTATATGTATATGTGATCTATTACATGTCGTATGTCTGGTTATATGTTGTGTGTTGTGTTATATACGCACATATTATGTCCTGTGTGTGATTATATGTTGTGTGTTGTGTGTTATATATGTATATATGATATATTGTGTGTCATATATGTGTGAGTATATGTTATTTGTTGTGTGTTATATGCGTATGTACGATATATTGGGGTTGTCTGCGATTACATGTAGTGTGTTGTGTCACACATGTATATATGATATATTATGTGTCATGTGACGATATGTTAGACATGTGCAATACTTATGTATTATGACATGAAATACGTTATTAAAAATACTAAACAACTACATAGGCTGCATATCACAAAGTATATCATACTACAGGTGACATGTTACAGGTGACATGTATGTAACATTGTCTCAGATATGTATATGTAATATATGAGGTCTTATGCGTGTATAAAACATATTAAGTGTCACGTGTAATTTTGATTACATGTTACATGCAACCCTGACGTATGTATTGCACATAATGTGCGGTTATAAAAACATTAAACAATTACACAGACTATTAAAAACGATATGTCATATATGAGGTGTCACATATTACGCAGTGTATTGGCATGTGTATATGCAATATATTGCATGTAATGCATTATGTGCTATATACATACATGTGACATATTATGTGCCATGTATGTGTGAATATACGTAACATGTTGTGCCTTATATACGTATATATGACATATGACGCCATATGTGTGATTATATGTAATATGGTGTGTGTTATATACGCATATATGATGCATTATGCGTCATATGTGTGATTGCATGTGATGTGTTGTGTCTGATATACGTATATACGATATATTATGTGTCACATGTGTGCAATCATATGTAACATGTTGTGTTATAGACATAAAGTACAAGACACTGTGCGTCATGGATGTGAGATCATATGTTAGATACAGGCAGTATGGTTGAAAATATTAAACAACTGTACAGACTACGGGTCACACAATATATCATGCGTGTGACATTATAGATAACATATATGTAAGATATTGTCTTATATATGTATGTGTAATGTATTAGGTCTTATGCATGTGTATATCATACGAAGTATCACGTAGAATGTGTGGTTACATGTTTGTGCGTCATATACGTATGTGTAATATATCAGGTCTTATGCATGTGTATATCATACGAAGTATCACGTAGAATGCGTGGTTACATGTTTGCCCGTCATATATGTATTGGTATCACCGATCATGTATGTCTCTGTCATGTAATATATGTATGACATAACGTATGCGAACATATCATCTATCCACGTGTACGTCATATCCGTGTATCTAAAACATGTTATATCTAATATTGCACGGAACATAGAACACGTGCAACTTCACATCCTCTCATACTCTGCATACATCCCAGAACATATTACAGGCACTGAGGGCGCCATGAATTATATTGTCCTATGCTAACATATCCTGCACACGCTCCACCGCCGGTGACGCAGAATTGCGCGCCGAGGCCACACGGGACGTGTCCCAATTACACGGAGACGCCACGACGACCCATGACCCCGAAACGCGACCACAATCCCACGCGGACGAACCTGAATAAATCCAGGATGCCGAGACGCGCCCGCAGGCAAGCGCACGATATATTACCCGAAAATAACGAGCGCCCGACGGCCCGGGCCCGCGCCGCGCCCAAGACGCCTTTCGGAGAATGCGCCGGAATCGCCGTTCCCTTTAAAATTTTAAGGGAACCACAAGAAAAAAATGGTCTCGTTCGGAAATGAGGTCTTTGCCGGAAACCGCCTGAAATAGCCCCGTTCCCGGGGGGGCTGACACGCTTCTGGGAGACCGTCCTTTTCTCCGAAAAGCCACCAGGGGACTTTTCCGGAAAATTCCCGGCCCCGACCGGACGGCGGCTCGGAAAACGGGCCATTTTCCTCTCGTTTGGTTCTATTTTGTTTCTTCGGAGTCGGGGTCTCACTGCGTGGGCCCGTCGGCAGGGCGCCGGCCGCCTCCACCCGCCGGGCTCAGGCGGGTCTCGAACCCGCGGGCTCAGGGGCCCGAACGAAGGCTGGAGTTTTCACGTCCCACGAGGACGTGATTCGATGCCTGAAACGAAGTGGGGATTTGAAAACCGGGTCCCCAAGACTTCAAAACACGCAAACGCACGCATTTATATTTTAAAAAACAAAATTGGTTTTTTTCAGAAACGGGGTCTGGCTATGTGGCCCAGGCGGGCTTCGAACTCCCGGCCTCCAGGGATCCGCCCGCCTCGGCCTCC
>NW_007245947.1:4215-6270 GCF_000164805.1 Carlito syrichta
TGCCAGGGTGACAGACATGGGCCACTGCGCCCTGCTTTTTAATATTTAAATTTTATTATTATTATTATTATTATTATTTTGTCTACCTAATTTGGGGGGCTTTTTTTTTGAGACATGGGGTCTTGCTATGTGGTCCAGGCGGGTCTCGAACTCTCGGCCTCAAGCCATTCTCCTGCCTCGGCCTCCCAAACAGAGCCAGCCCCCCCCAAGTCCCTACAGAACTTCTACGAAAACCACAAAACCCACCCCCAAAACCCCACCCCTGGGGCGAATCTCCCTCCAGGTCAGAGTTTTTGTGGGTTTTTTTTTTTCCTAATGGCAGAGTGAGACTCGAACTCAAAATAATTTTAAAAAGAAGGGACTTTAGAAATTTTTAAAATGTTCCTTTTGGGTCATGTGGCCACACTCTCGGCTTCCGAGAGGGAATTTGGGTTTTCGCTGGGAGTTTGGGTTTGCTTTGCTTTTTTTTTTTTTTTTTATTTTTAGTGACTTTCCATAGGGTTTTTTTTAAAGGACAGAGTGAGACTCCAACTCAAAAAAGGAGAAAAGAAAACCCAAAATTCTCAGGAAGGGGATTTTAGAAATTAAAAAAAAAAAAAAAATGAAATCATCCAACGGGTCCAAAGTTCGAGACCAGCCTGGACCACGTAGCAAGACCCCGGGAAATCAACAGACCTGGGAAATCATGGCTGGGAAAAAGACTCACTGTTTTAGGATCCCCTCCAGGGTACAGGCTGGCATTTTCTCCCGGGGGTCTTCAGACCCCCAAACCCTCTGATATCAGAGGCAGAGTCACCCAGCCGAGAGACGGCCAGGACGGCCCCGTCCACCTGTGGGTATTATTATTATTTTGCTTTTTTCTATTCCTGGGGATATTGTTATTAGTTTGCTTTTCTCTTTTCCTGTGGATATTATTATTATTGTTATTTTGCCTTTTTTCTTTTCCTGCAGATATTATTATTATTATTTTGCTTTTTTCCCCGGTGGATATGATTATTATTATTATTTTGCCTTTTTTCTTTTCCTGCAGATATTATTATTATTATTTTGCTTTATTCCTGTGGATTATTATTATTTTGTTTTTTTCCTGTGGATATGATGATTATTATTATTTTGCCTCTTTTCTTTTCCTGTGGATATGACTATTATTATTATTTTGCTTTTTTCCTGTGATGGGATTATTATTACTATGATGATTATTATTGTTATTTTGCTTTTTTCTTTTCCTGTGGACGTTATTGCTATTATTTTCCCTTTTTTCTTTTCCTGTGGATATGATTATTTTGCTTTTTTTTCCTGCGGATATGATTATTATTATTTTGTTTTTTTCCTTTTCCTGTGGATATGATTATTATTATTTTGTTTTTTATTTTCCAGTGGATATTATTATTATTTTGCCTTTTTTCTTTTCCTGCAGATATTATTATTATTGTCATTTTGCCTTTTTTCTATTCCTGTGGATATGACTATTATTATTATTATTTTGCTTTTTTCCCCTGTGGCTATATCATTATTATTATTTTGACTTTTTTCTTTTCCTGCAGATATTATTATTATTGTTATTTTGCCTTTTTTCTTTTCCTGGGGATATGATTATCATCATTAATATTTTGCTTTTTTCCCCCGTGGATATGATGATCATTATTATTTTGCCTTTTTTCTTTTCCTGGGGATATGACTATTACTATTATTATTTTGCTTTTTTTCCTCTGGATATGATTATTATTACTATGATTATTGTTGTTGTTCTTTTGCTTTTTTCTTTCCCTGTGGACATTATTGTTATTATTTCCCCTTTTTCCTTTTCGTGTGGATATGATGATTATTATTGCTATTATTATTATTTGCCAGGGCTCGCCCCTCCCAGCCCCCCCACATAAAAAGCTCTGGGTCTGAACCTATAAATCAACCCAGAAGAAAAAAAGAAAGGGAGAGAATAAAAACATTTTTTAAAAATTTTAAAAATGAAGAAAAGTCTGACATCCGTGGGACGTTCCCCAGAAACAAAGTTTTCCCCAAGGGCCTCACCCTCCCCCCCGGAAAAAAAAAAAAAAA
>NW_007245948.1:0-5614 GCF_000164805.1 Carlito syrichta
CAGACAACCTGGGAATTTTCTGGATTGAGTGTGCGAACATCAATGAATCTTTTTTCATACTTAGTTGGAGGTCATGTAGTGTCCTGTATATGTTATGGACTCTCTTTCCCTTGATACCTGTTTCGAAACCCTGATCCTTGTTTAGCCCTTAGTAAGAAGTCATGCAGACTTTTTGATAGAGGAACCGTGGAAAACAGATTTCTTCCATTTATTAGCAAGAGGCCATGTAGTTTCCTGTATTATAGGATTGCTATTACCCACATTCATGCCTCTAATCCCTGATTCTTCTTTAGCCGTCAGCAAGATGCCCTGTAGATTTTCAGGACTATTGACTCGTATAACTCAGATTGCTTATTTTTATCAACAGCCGTGCATTTGCTTGTATATGAGTACTCCTGATCACAGATACATGCGTTGAAAGCTTGTTTCTTGTTTAGGTCTTAGGAAGAAGCCGTATATTTTTTTGGAGATTGAGAAAACATGTCACCCACATTCTTTATTCATTCTTAGGATAAGTCAGTGCATATGTCTGTATTTAAGCATTTCTTTTCCCTGGTTTATGCTTGAAAAACCCACACCTGTTAAGCCCTTAGCAAGAAACACTGAAGTTTTATTGGGATGGAGGACACGTATAAACCAGACTACTTATTCTTCTTTAGCAATAGAGAGTGCAGTTTCCTGTATATGAGGACTACCATTTTCCAGATTCCTACTCCCAAATCTTAATGGTGTTTATGTCTTAGTAAGACGGTCTGTAGATTTTTGGGATGGAGACCTTTGTAACCCAGATTCCTTATTCTTCCGTAGCAACAGGTCGTGCAGTGTTCTGTATATGAGGAATCCCATTACCGAAATTAATGCTTCATTCTCAGCAAGACGCTAAGATATTCCTGGTGACCTAGATTTTCAGTTGCTTGGATACCAAGAAAAAGACTCCCATAAAGTAATTGAGTAATTGGAATCCAGGATTCCTGGTCCATTTTCAAAAGATACACTAAAAATGTGGCGACATAGAAACCCAGATTGCTGATTAAACCTTATCAAGAGAATTTGTAGATTTAGGTGATTCAGTACTCCAAGAACCGGATTCCCTTTCCGTTCTCAGCAAGATGCCCTGAATTTCCTTGTCCATGTGGATTCCAAAACTCTGTGTACAAAAACACAGATGCCCAGATGTTTCCTAGGGACGTGGAATACATGGATCGTTGTTACATTTTAATAATTCATACTAAATGTTTAGCAACTGCAAAACCCTCGGTCCTTCTACAAATAAAGTACAAACGGAAATTTAAGGATTACCAAGTTCATCTTAAGACCAAAGTTACATCCAAACACGGCAATGTGATCCTTTTTTCCAGGAATCTGTCCTTAATTGTCGCGAGGAATTTAAGGGATTTGTATTACTAGATACTCGATTACAACTCTCAACTGGAGCAGATGTTGCTGGAGTCCTAGAATGACTGATTCATAATACCGACAAGTCAAATATGTCTGAAACATGAGACGAGCTCAAATCCTTGATTCTTGTTTATACCTCAGCAAGACACCCTGAGAATTTTTCGGATTTTGGACTCGTGTATTACAGATTCCTTACTCCTTTTTACCGAGAGACCATGTAATGTCCGGTATATGAGGACTCCCTTTCCCCAGAATCCTGTTTGGACACGCTGATTATTGTTTTGCCTTTAGCAAGATATCATGTAGATATTGTGACGGAGGAACCGTGTAAAAGAGCTTTCTTAGGTCTCCTTAGCTAGAGATCAGGTAGATTCTGCATATGAGGACTGCTATTACCCATGTTCCAGCTTCTAAACCCTGATTCTTATTTAGCCCATAGCAGATAGCCTGTTGATTTTAAGGACTGAGGACTGCTAAAACCCCGATTCTTTACCTTCCTTGTCAAGGGGCTGTGTATTTTCCTGTATATTAGGACTCTCATTAGAAACATCCTGCTTCGAAACTCTGATTCTTTTTAGAACATTCCAAGATGCTCTGTAGATTTTTAGTATTGAGGACTCGTGTAACCCAGATTCCTTATTCTTTCTAGGCAAAAGTTCATTTAGTTGCCTGTAAATAAGGACTCCATTTTTCATATTCATGCTCAAAAACTCCATGATTCGTATTTATCCCATAGCAAGATGACCTTAAGCTTTTTTGGGATTGAAGACCCGAGTAACACAGATTCCTTATTCTTACTTAGCAATAGGCATTGAAATTTCCTTTATGTGACGATTTCCACTACCCAGATACCTACTTCAAAAACCTGATTCGTGGTTATGTCTTAGGAAGACGGCCTGTAGATTTTATGATTGAGGACTCATATAAGGAAGATTCCTTATACTTTCTTAACAATATGACGTGTAGTTTCCTGTACATGACGACCTTCATTGTCCAGCTTCCTGCTTCATGCTGCAGGATGCCGAGACCGTTTCAGGTGACCGAGAATTTCAGTTTTGTGGATATCAAGAGAAAGACTTCCATAATGTTCTTTGGGAACTGGAATCCAAGATTCCTGGTTCACCTTCACAAGACCATCCCAAAATGTGGAATATTGAAAACCCAAAACCCCCATTCCTACCTGCGCACCCACAAGAATTTTCTGTACTTTGAGGTCACCTGAATTGAGGAATTTTGTACCAATATTCCTTTTGATTATGGGGAATATGATTTTAGTCGTAGATGGTCCCAGGAAATAAAAGTATTTGTAGGGCCAAATCCTTGATTACAACTAACAAGAGTACCAGAAAGATCCAGAGGATCTGAATTAACAGATTTAGCATATCAAGGGAGCAAGTAGTTTTGGACATTTAGGGACCCAGAAGCCCAGATTGCTGATTAAACCTAATCAAGTGGCCCTGTAGATTCCGGAAAATGAGAACACCTAGAACCGGATTTCCTTTAATTCTCAGTAAGACGCCTTGATTTTTCCTGTTGATTTGGATTACAAATTCAATATATCAAAAGACAGATGGCCAGAAGTTTCCTAGTTTCGTGGATTCCATGATTCCTGGTTGCCATTAAAAGTACGTAGTAATCATTTGGTAAGTGAAAAACACTTGTCCTTTCTCAAAATAAAAAGAGACATGGAAGGGGATGTATTACATGGTTCACCTTACACCAGAGTTACATCCAAATATGGCAAGAAGATTCTTTTTGTCCTGGAATCTGGCCTTAGTTGTTCTGAGGAACCTAACGGACTAGGAGTGCCCAATACCATTTACAACTTTTAACAGCTCCAGAATGTTGCTGTAGTCCTGAAATGACTGATCCATAATTTCCGAAAGCTAAATTGCTCTGAAACATTTGGGAAGCTCAAAGATCTGTTTCTTGTTTGTCCCATAGCAGACAACCTGGGATTTTTGTGGATTGAGGGCACGTACAACAATGATTCTCTATTCGTACTTAGTTGGAGTCATATAGTGTCCTGTATGTGAGGACTCTCTTTCCCTTGATTCCTGTTTCGAAATCCTGATTATTCTTTAGCCATTAATAAGAAGTCGTGTAGATTTTTTAATAGAGGAACGGTGGAAAACAGATTTCTTCTCTTTTATTAGCAAGAGGCCATGTAGTTTCCTGTATATTAGGGTTGCTATTACCCACATTCATGCCTCGAATACCTGATTCTTCTTTAGTCGTCAGCAAGATGCCTTGTAGACTTTCAGGACTGAGGACTCGTATAACAAAGATTCCTTATTTTTAGCAACAGCCATGCAGTCACCTGTATATGAGTACTCCTGTTCACAAATACATGCGTCGAAAGCTTGATTCTTGTTTAGATCATAGGAAGACGCTGTATACTTTTTTGGAGATTGAGAAAACATATCACCCACATTCCTTATACTATCGTAGGAAATGTCAGTGCTTTTGTCTGTATATGAGGATTTCATTTCCCTAGTTTATACTTCAAAAACTCAAATTCGTGTTTAGCCCTTATCAACAACCCAAGATTCCTGGTTCTTATTCAAAAGACACACTAAAAATGTGGCGACATTGAAGCCCAGATTGCTGATTAAACCATATCAAGAGACTTTGTAGATTTAGGAGATAGAGAACTCCAAGAACCGAATTCCCTTTCCGTACTTAGCAAGATGCCCTGAATTTCCCTGTCTATGTGGATGCCAAAACTCTGTGTACTAAAATGCAGATGCCCAGATGTATACTAGGGACGTGGAATCCATGGATCCTCGTTACATTTTAATAATAGCTAGTAAATATTTGGCAACTGCAAAACATTCGGCCCCTCTGCAAATAAAGTGCAAACGGAAATATAAGGATTACCAAATTCATCTTAATACCAAAGTTACATCCAAATACGGCAATATGATACCTTTTTTCCGGTAGTCTGGGCTTAATTTTCCCAATGAACTTAAGGGATTTGTACTATCAGATACCCGATTACAACTCTCAGGAGGACAAAAATGTTGCTGGAGTCCTGAAATGACTGATTCATAATACCCACAAGCCAAATATCTCTGAAATATGAGATGAGCTCGAAGCCTTGATTCTTCTTTATACCGCAACAAGACACCCTGAGAATTTTTCAGAGGGGCCATGTAATGTACTGTATATGAGGACTCCCTTTCCCCAGAATCCTGTTTGGAAACCCTGATTCTTCTTTTGCCATTAGCAAGATGTCATGTAGTTATCTTGATGGAGGAACCGTGTAAAAGAGGTTTCTTAGTTCTCCTTAGCTAGAGATCATATAGATTCTGCATATGAGGACTGCTATTACCTATGTTCCAGTTTCTAAACCCTGATTCTTGTTTAGCCCACAGCAGATAGCCTGTTGACTTTAAGGACTGAGGACTGCTATAACCCCGAAACTTTCCTGTATATTAGGACTCTCATTAGATACATCCTGCTTCTAAACTCTGTTTTTATATAGCACTTTCCAAGATGCTCTGTAGATTTTTGGAATTGAGGACTCCTGTAACCCAGATTCTTTTTTCTTTCTTAGCAAAATATCATGTAGTGGCCTGTAAATAAAAACACCATTTTCTAGATTCATGCTCGAAAACACCATGATTCATGTTTAGCCCATAGCAAGATGACCTTAAGCTTTTTTGGGAATGAGGACCTGAGTAACGCAGATTCTTTATTATTACTTAGTTAATAGGCAGTGAAGTTTCCTTTATGTGAGGATTACCTTTCCAAAGATTCCTACTTCAAAAACCTGATTCGTAGTTACGTCTTTGGAAGATGGCCTGTAATTTTTGAAATTGAGGACACATATAAGGAAGATTCCTTAAAGTTCCTAAGCAATATGACGTATAGTTTCCTGTATTAGACGACCTCCATTACCCAGCCTCCTGCTTCACTCTGCAGGATGCCAGGACAGTCCCTGGTGACTGAGAATTCCAGTTTCCTCGGTATCCAGAGAAAGACTTTCATATTTTTCTTTGGGAATTGGAATCCAAGATTCCTGGTTCCCCTTCACGAGACCTTCCCAAAATGTGGAATATTCCAAACTGAAAACCCCAATGCCTACCTGCCCACCAACAAGAATTTTCTGTACTTTGAGGACACCTGGATCGATGAATTTTGTACCAATATACCATTTGATTCTGGGGAATATGATTATGGTCGTACATGGTCCCAGGAAACAAAAGGATTT
>NW_007245948.1:5801-7828 GCF_000164805.1 Carlito syrichta
AAATGAGAACTCCTAGAACAGGATTTCCTTTAAATACCCAGGAAGATGCCCTGATTTTTCCTGTCGATTTGGATTCCAAATTCTGTATATCATAAGACAGATGCCCAGAAGTTTCCTACGTTTGTGGATTCCATGATTCCTGGTTGCCATTAAAAGTACGAAGTAAACATTTGGCAAGTGCAAAACTATTGTCCCTTCACAAAATAAAATGAGACATGGAAGGGGAAGGATTACAGTGTTCCCCGAAGACCAGAGCTACATCCAAATATGGCAAGAAGATTATTTTTGTTCCGGAATATGGCCTTAGTTGTTCTGAGGAACCTAATGGACTTGGAGTGCCCAATACCTTTTACAACTTTTAAGAGGGCCAGAATGTTGCTGGAGTCATAAAATGATCAATTCATAATATCCGAATGCTGAATTGCTCTGTAACATTTGGGGAGCTCAAAGATCTGTTTCTTGTTTGTCCCATAGCAGAAAACCTGGGAAATTTTTGGATTGAGGGCGCGTACAACAATGATTCTTTATTCGTACTTAGTTGGAGATCATGTAGTGTCCAGTATGTGAGGACTCTCTTTCTCTTGATTCCTGTTTCGAAACACTGATTCCTGTTTAGCCCTTAGTAAGAAGTCATGTAGATTTTTTGATAGAGGAATCGTGGAAAACAGATTTCTTCTCTTTTATTAGCAAGAGGCCATGTAGTTTCAAATATATGAGGATTGCTATTAGCCACATAAATGCCTCGAATCCCTGAATCTTCTTTAGCCGTCAGCAAGATGCCCTGTAGATTTTCAGGATTGAGGACTCGTGTAACCCAGACTCCTTATTTTCAGCAACAGCCGTGCAGTTACCTGTATATGAGTACTCCTGTTCACAGATACATATGTCAAAAGCTGGATTCTTGTTTAGATCTTAGGGAGACGACGTATATTTTTTGGAGATTGAGAAAACATGTCACCCACATTCCTTATTCTTTCTTAGGAAACGTCAGTGCTTTTGCCTGTATATGAGCATTTCATTTCCCTAGTTCATGCTTCAAAAACCCAAATTCGTGTTTAGCCATAAGCAAGAAACCCTGAAGTTTTATTGGGATGGAGGTCACGTGTAAATCAAATTCCTTATTCTCCTTTAGCAATAGACAGTGTAGTTTCCTGTGTATGAGGACTCCCATTATCCAGATGCCTACTGCCAAAATTTGAATGGTGTTTATCTCTTAGCAAGATGGTCAGTAGGTTTTTGGGATTGGAGGCCTCGTGTAACCAAGATTCCTTATTCTTCCATAGCAACAGATCATGTAGTGTTCTGTATATGAGGACTCCAATTACTGAAATTCCTGCTTCATTCTCAGCAAGAGGCCAAGATATTTCCTGGTGACCCAGAATTCCAGTTGCTTGGATATCAAGAGAAAGACTCCCATAAAGTTCTTGAGGAATTGGAACACAAGATTCCTGGTCCCTTTTCAAAAGACACACTAAAAATGTCGCGACATAGAAGCCCAGATTGCTGGTTAAACCTTATCAAGAAACTTTGTAGATTTAGGGAATTGAGAACTCCAAGAACCGGATTCCCTTTCAGTTGTCAGCAAAATGGCCTGCATTTCCCTGTCCATGTGGATTCCAAAACACTGTGTACAAAAATGCAGATACCTAGATATTTTCTAGAATCCATGGATCCTGGTTACATTTTAGTAATCTGTACTGAATATTTGGCAAATGCAAAACCCTCGGACCCTGTACAAGTAAAGTCCAAACGGAAATTTAAGGATTACCAAGTTCATCTTAAGACCAAAGTTACATCCAAATACAGCAATATGATACAATTTTTTCGGGAATCTGGACTTAATTTTCCCGAGAAACGTAAGGGATTTGTACTACGAGATACACGATTACAACTCTCAGGAGGACCAGAATGTTGCTGGCATCCTGAAATGACTGATTCATAATACCCACAAACCAAATATCTCTATAACATGAGACGAGGTCGAGCCTTGATTCTTGTTTATACCCCAGCAAGAAGCCCTGAGGATG
>NW_007245949.1:0-18667 GCF_000164805.1 Carlito syrichta
CAGTATTCTTTATTACTGTTATCTCAGATATCAGCTCCTTCCTAGTTTCTTCTTGTGTCTCCTCAATTCTTTTTAGTCTCTCCATTATTGTTTTGATATCTACATTTGCATTTTGAGACCCTTCATTCTGGGGACTTTTCATTGTTTGTATTCCAAAGTCAGTTTTCTCAGTGTCTGCTCTCCCAGGCGTCTGGGAGAGACCCATACTCTTCTTTTGGTTTTTCTTCATTTCTGTAGATTTTTCTCCCTTTACCCCTTTCCCTCCCCCTCTTCAATTCTGTTTTTGAGGGAAGGTGGGGTTGCTTTTATTTCTCTTCTGCAATGACCTGTTCTTCCTTATGAGGGTCTTCTGGTTTTGTTCACTTTTCCCTCTGCTTTACAGTCTGTCTATTCAGCAGTTTGCAGTCTTGGTCCCTAGATTTAAAAAAGGGGGCATATAGAAGAGGAAAATAATGGAGGAAGGGGGGGTCAATAGGGAGTTAGAAAGAGAGAAGCGCGAGAGGGAAAACAGATATACATACCATCTATCAGGTGAGAACGAGACACAGGGCTGGGAAGAGGTGAAGAAAGACACGTAAGAAAGAGTACTGATAGCTACATAGTACTAAAGAGTACTGAAGCAACACAGAGACAGGGCAATAAAATCGAGAAACAGTGTAAGTCAGAAGGTAAACAACAAACGTGATCTAAACCAACAGTTACAATGATAAAATCATAAGTCAAAATGAGCGAAAGAGAGAAGTGCGAGAGGGATAACAGATATACATACCAGCTATCAGGTGAAAAACAGTCACAGGATCGGGAAGAAGTGAAGAAAGACACGTAAGAAAGATTGCCTAAGGAGGACTGATAGCTACACAGACACAGGTCAATAAAATCGAGAGACAGTGTAGGTCAGAAGGTCAACAACAGACGTGATCTAAACTAACAGTTACAATGATAAAATCATAAGTCAAAATAAGTGAAAGGGAGAAGTGCAAGAGGGAAAACAGATATACATACCAACTATCAGGTGAGAGAGAGACACACGGCTGGGAAGAAGTGAAAAAAGACAGGTAAGAAAGATTCCCTAAAGAATACTGATAGCTAAACAGAGACAGGCCAAAAAAATCGAGAAACAGTATAAGTCAGAAGGTAAACACCAAACGTAATCTAGACCAACAGTTTCAATGATAAAATCATAGGTCAAAATAAGCCATCAAACTAGAGTCACTTCTGTGATCTCCGATTCCAGGCCTCTCCCTTTTGTTTTTCGTTGCAGCATAGGGGTGGGGCTTTGTCTCCTGTTTCACACTGTTGCCTTAAAGCTGAGGTAAAGTTTGTTGCTAGGTGGGCGGGGCAATGGAAGTCTGCCTGGAGAATGGCAAGGCAGTTAAGCAGGTCTGTTTTCTCTGCTTGTCTGGGTCCTCTGGGTTGGGGTCTCACACTGTGTGCCTCAGCCAGGGTGGACCCGGAGTTCCAGAGCTCCAAAGTTCCAAAAGGCAGGCTGTAAATGACGAGAGTGGCACTGGGTCCCTACAGAGTATTCAGCCAGTAATGGAACCGGTGTCTCTGAGGGGCGGGCGCTCAGAGCCTCCCTGTGCGACCTGCGGTGCCGGGTGCCGGGCCGGGGAGAGAGCTGGAGGGAGCAGGGACCCAAAACTTCCCCGCACGCTGCAATACCTGGCCTTAGGAAATGAGGTAAAGTTTGTTGCTAGGTGGGCAGGGCAATGGAAGTCTCTTCCTGGAGAATGGCAAGGCAGTTTAAGCAGATCTGTTTTTCTCCGCTTGTCTGGGTCCTCTGATTTGGGGTCTCACGCTGAGTGCCTCAGCCAGGGTGGACCCGGAGTTCCAGAGCTCCAAAGTTCCAAAGGGCAGGCTCTAGACAGCGAGAGTGGCACTGGGACCCAACAGAGGACTTCAGCCAGAAATGGAACCAGCGTCTCTGAGGGGCGGGTGCCCAGAGCCTCCCTGTGTGACCCAGAGTGCTTCTTTAAGTCAAGAATCATTTTATTAACAAAGATCACAAAAAGTTCAGCATTATTAAGGCCATAGCTTAGTGTATCATCCATATCCCCAAATCTAGTGTCTGCACACCTGGATTTAAAGTGTCTCTTTTAAGCTTCATTTCCAGAAGAAATCCTGTTGAATGAAAAAATAAGACCTTTCATGAAGGATACTGAACCATCTCTGTTGCCACTTCAAACACTCCCTGACTTAATCTCTAGAAAACAGCCTTCTCAGATAAATTGTCCACCACATCTAGTTCTTGACTTGTTTTAAAAAGTCTGCAGATTCTTTCGTGAGGTCATTTTTTAAGCTTAAATATCTACTTTGCTTTGAAAATCTATTTTCTCCCTTTTCAAAAAAGGTATACCAGAAGTTAAAACTGGATCATTTTTAGCAACCTATATTATACAACTGGAGTGAATTCCAGAGTATTAATGTCATGACATGTTATAGCAAAGACTTTCAAGTCTAATTTTTGTAGACCTGCTCGGCAGTCTGGACAGCCTGCAGTTTTGATCACTAAGCTTAGGTATGTTTTCTGCAGTTATTCCTAAGAGGGGAGAAGCAAAAAGACTTGCAACATGGTCCTACTTGAATAGCAATGCAGTAGTGGTAGGAAGTATCTTTATTATCTATACTATAGGCTCTTATAATTAGACTGTTAGAGTTGAAAGAGACTTGAGGCCTTGGGTGCAAGGGCTTACCTCTTCTACATTATTCTAGTCAGATAATATCTAGTATCTGTTGGACTACTAGTAGAAATAATTATATTTTTCCCTGTAAACTAATAATTTGACATTCATTCTAATTTCATATATTAGTCTCAGTATACTTAGCATTTGCCAGAATTCATTGCTGAAACCATGTGGAATAGGAATTTTCATTGTGAAAAATTTGATAACAAATTCAGTTTCTTTAATAGATTTAAGGTTATTCATATTTTCTGTTTTATCAGGGGTCCATTTTTGTAAGTTCTGTTTTTAAGGAATATATCTTTTTCATTGAATTTGTCAAACCTATAAGTATAATAAGTATAAACTTATTTCCAGTAGGCTCCTATTATTAAATATCTGTAGATGATTTAGCATGTTGTAATGTATCCTCTTTCATTGCTGATATTGGTAATTTATATTTTTCTTTGTTTGATCAATCTCAATAGCTAGTTGACAATTTTATTGATCTTTTCAAAGAACTAGCTTTTAGCACTTAATTTTCTCTGTTTTGTTTGATTTTTATTTCATTGATTTTTGATCATTATTTCCTTCTACTTAGTTTGGTTTTTATTTGATCTTCTTTCTACTTTTTGAAATTGGAAACTTAGGTCCTTTATTTTAAATCTTCCTGATTTTCCAATATAGCATATAAAGCCACAGATTTCTTTCTAACTACTGTTTTAGCTGTAATCTATAAAATTCTCTCAATACTTTGAGGTAATAATTGATATAAACTGCACATATGTAAAGTATACAAATTTGACATATGAATAACCCATGAATCTAAACCACAGTTGAGATAATGACCCTATTTATCATAAAAATGTACTCAATGTCTCCCTCCTGATCCCTGACAACCACTGATTAGCTTTCTGTCACAAAAGATTACATTTTCTAGATTTTTAGATGAATGGAACTATAAAATATGTATAATTTTTATCTGATGTCTTTAACTCAGCATAATTATTTAGTATTCATTTATATTTTTGTATCAAGGGTTCGTTTATTCTTGCGACAGAATAGCATTTCATTTTATGAATATGCCATAATTTATCATTTATCTATTGCAGACACTTAGATTTTTCTAGTGTCTGAGTTTTACAGATAAAACTGTTATGAAGATTTACATACAAGTGTTTGTGTGGACATAAATTTATTTTGGAAGATAGCTAGGAATGGAATCACTGACTCATATGAAACATGTATGTTTATTTTTTTAAAAAAAAATATAGGGTCTCCCTATGTTGTCCAGGCTGGTCTTGATCTCCTGAGCTTAGGTGATCCTCCCATCTCAACCTTCCAAGTTGCCGGGACTACAGGCACATGCCACCATGCCTGGTTCAATGTTTATGATTTTAAGAAACTGCCAAACTGTTTTCTAAAGTGGTTATATCATTTTACCTTCCTCAAAGCAATATATGAGGGTCCCAACTCCTCCATAACTTTGGTATAGTAAGTTATTGTAGATTCAGCTATTCTAATACGTGTGTAGTAGTATCTCATTATGGTTTGAATTCACATTTCCTGATAACCAATGATTTTGAGCATCTATTCATATGCTTATTGGAAATATCTATTTAAGTCCTTTGCTTAACCAGATTGTTTGTTTTATTATTACTGACTTTCAGGAGTCCTCTATATATTCTGGATATGATATATCCCTTATCAGATACGTCATTTGCAAATATTTTTTCCAATTCCATATGTTGCCTTTTTACTCTGTTAATAGTCCTTTAGTGCATAAAACTTTGTGAATTTCATTTTGTCTAATTATTTGTTATTGTTGCATGTGCCTTTGCTATCATATCAAAGAAGTCACTGCCAAATGCAATGTTATGAAACTTTTCTCCCATGTTTTCGTCTAAGAGTTTTATGGTTTTAGCATTCACATTTAGATCTTTGAACCATTTTTAGGTACCTTTTGTATATGGTGTTAAGTAGGGTCCAATTTCATTCTTGCAAGTGGATATCCACTTTTCCCAACATCATTTGTTGAAAAGAATGTCCTTTCTCTATTGAGTAGTACTGACACCCCTGTCAAAAATCATTTGGTAGTCTATATGAAGGTTTATTTCTGGGCTCTCTATTCTATTTCACTGATCTATATGTCTGTCTTTATGTTAGTCCCACACTGTTTTGATTTCTACAGCTTTGTAGCTGGTTTTGAAATCAGAAAGTTTGGGACCTCAACTTTGTTCTTATTCAAGATTGTTTTGGCTAATCAGGATCCCTTGAGATTTCATATGAACTCTAGAATGTGCTTTCTGTTTATGTAAAAAACATTGAGATTGGAATTTTGATAGGGATTGCATTGCCTCTTTGTAGATTGTTTTGGGTAGTATTGATGTCTTAACAGTTAGTTGTAAGTCTTTCAATCCATGAACATGGGCCATCTTTCTATTTGTTGGTATCTTTAATTTCTTTTAGCAATGTTGTATAGTTTCCAGTTTATAGGTCTCTCACCTTCTTGGTTAAATTTTTTCCTAAGTATTTTTCTCTTTTTGATGCTATGGCAAATGGAATTGTTTTCTTAAGTTTTTTCAGTTGTTTATTGTTAGTGTAGAGAAACACAACTGATTTAGTGTGTTGGGTTTGTATCATGTTACTTATCTTTTTGTTTTTGTTAAATCTTTAGGGTGTTTTACATAAAGATCATGTTGTCTGTTTTACATATGAGATCATGTCATCTGCTATATAATTTTACTTTCCAATTTGAGTACCTTTTATTTATTTTTCTTGCCTAATTTATCTGGCCAAAACTTTAAATAACATGATGAATAGAAGTGATGAAAGCAGGCATCCATGTCTTGTTCTAATCTCAGAGTAAAAATTTTCAGTCTTTTACCATTGAATATGATGAGTAGCTGTGGGTTTTTTGTATACAGCCAGTATAGTGTTGAGGTCATTGTTGTTTTTTTTTTAATCCGAGTTTCTAGGGTGTGTTTTATCATGAAAGGATGTTGAATTTTGTCAAATGATATTTCTGTACCAATTGAAATGATCAAGTAGTGTTTTTCCTTCCTTCTGTTAATTTAGTATATTACATTGCTTGTTTTTTTTTATATGTTGAACCATCCTTGTTTCCCAGGAATAAATCCTGCTTGGTTTGCTATAATTTTGTTCAAGATTTTGCATCAATATTTATAAGAGATATGTTAGCCTGTAGTTTTTGTGTAGTATGTTTGTTTGACTTTGGTATCAAGGTGATGCTGACTTCATAGAATGAGTAAGGAAGTGTTTCTTCCTCTCTTCCTCCTCTCTTCAGTTTTTTGGAAGAATTTGATAAAGATTGAAATTAATCCTCTTTTTTTTGAGTCAGAGTCTCACTCTGTTGCCCAGACTGGAGTGTAGTGACAGGATCACAGCTCACCACAGCCTCAATCTCCTGGGCTCAAGGCAATCCTTCCACCTTAGATTCCCAAGTGGCCACTACAGGCATGTGCCACAATGCCCTGCTAATTTTTTATCTTTTGTAGAGACAAGGTCTTACTATGTTACCTAGGCTGGTCTTGAATTCCTGGACTCAAGCAATTCTCCTTCCTCAGCCTCCCAAAGTGCTGGGATTACAGGCATGAGCTACTCTACTCAGCCTAATTCTTTTTTATATATTTGGTAGAATTCACCAGTGAAACCATCTAGTCCTGGAATTTTCTTTGTTGGAAGGTTTTTGATTACTGATTCCATCTCCTTACTCTAGTTATAGACCTATTGAAAGTTTCAGTTTCTTCATGATTCAGTTGTGGTAGGTTGTGTATTTCTAGGATCTAATTTCCTTTTGATTTCATTTTTGATCCGTGGGTTATTTGAAAGTATGTTGCTACTTAGTCCCCAAATATTTGAGAATTCTTTCCAGAGATCTAGTTTGTGTGTACCTGAAAAAAATATGTATTTTGCTTTTGTTGGATGTAGTGTTCTGTAAATGTCCATCTGATCAAGTTAGCTGATTGTATTGTATAAGCCTTCTGTATATTTTCTAATTATGTGCCTACTTGTTCTTTCCTTCATTGAAAGAGTGGTATCGAACTTTCTGACTGTAAAATCTATTTCTTTTTGCAGTCTATCAGTTTTTACATTGTGTGTTTTTAAGCTATTAGGTGCAGAGATGTTTAGGATTGTTGTATACTTCTGATGTATTGCCCCCCCCTTTTTTACAAACTGACCCTATTTATACTTGGTAGTAGTCTTTGCTCTGAAATCTTGTGCTATCATGATATAATTTGAACCTTTATAGTTAAATTGTGTTTCTTGTAGGCAATATGTAACTGGGTCTTTATCTCATCTGATGGTCTCTATCTTTCGTCTTTTCTTCCTTGGACTAAACATCCTTTTATTATGGTTTGGCTGAAATTTTTGCTAAATTCTTCACTATTTTAATTAAATTCTTTGGGGCATGCTTTGCTTTAAAAGGATATTGCATCACAATGGACACTTTGGATTGCCTTTTGTAAGAAGTTGATTATCACCAAATATCTATTATCTATTTAGTTCCTCCTCATTTTGATTAAAACCAATTTGGACCATCCATTCCATTTTCCTTACCTACCCTAATTATATTTTTTATCTTGACTGACTGCTCACTTTTTGAGCTCCAGAAAAATTTTGAAGGGATCTATTAACTGTTCCTCTAAAATATCTATTTTATCTCATTTAACCAATTCTAGTTGAATTATTTTGAATGTGGGTCAAATAAAACTAGATTTTCACTAAAAGCATATTAAAATGTTTGCCTTCTTTTCCAGGTAAAAATGTCTCCGTCATACCATCAACTCAAAGGAGATCCTACAGCTAAGAAGGTGAGTTTTAAAAGCAAAAACCCAATTCCTGCTTCTGTGTGTTTATCCTCCTCTGTTGAAGAGTTTGCTCAAAATGGCAATAATTTTTAATCATCTTGGTGCTGTCAGTGGTTCTTTCTAATTGAATTCTTTAATGATATGTCAGCAAGATTCCTTGGCTCTTCCAGAGAAGCCAAGTTAGGTTTTTGGCATCAGTCTCCTGGCAACTACGGACTGTCAGTGTTCTAGAATTTCCATCTTCTATACCAGGCATGGCATCTTGCTATCAGTGAGTGGGATCAGATGAAAGATATTCTAAGGAGATAAGCTATATAGTTTTTCTTAATAATTTGCTTTCTATAACAAAAAGCTGGCATAGATAATGAATATTTCAGCACATACCACATAAGAAGGTCCTCAGTAAATACTGGGAGAATAGAACTCTCGTCTGTACCACTTCTTGACTATAAGCTTTGTGGCACATATGAAGTGTGAGTCTCACTGGAGCAATGCACAGATGATGTCAGTCAAGAGAACCACTAAAATCCTTTTCTTTATCCAGCTGTATCAGTACAATTGAAACATGGTAAACAGGCTGACATTTCTGCTCGTTTCTTTTACCATTTTCCTATCTCTAACACTTGAAGTGTTTTATTCTTTGCCCCCTCCCCCTTTTTTTTTTTACAATTTCAGCCAGCACCCATGTCAACGAAGAACTGTAGAGCAAAAATAACAACTTGCTGGTTCTGTTGACTACTAGCAGGTTTTAGCTTCAAAGAAGTGTGCCAAAAATGGATCCCTTTTTTTGCCTTCAGAATCCCCTGAGACCTTTTCAAAAGAGAAGAGAATAAAAACAAAATGTGTTGTCTAAAAAGTCCAATAACGTGCTGTACATGAAAATTTATTTTACTCCTGTCAAGGCAGCAAAGAGTAGGCTAGACCAAGGCAATGACCGTTGCTGCTGAGAACTATCCCACTGTAACATGAGGAGCTGGGGGAGTCTAAGTCACTTAAGTCTCACTCAGTAAACAAATGAGGAATTTTTTTTTCTCTAAGCTCTCCAGTGTTAGTTATTTGAACACACCTTGAACATAGTGATTAAAAACATGTGCTCTGTATATAACCAGACTTGGGTTCAGTATTTGGTCTTCTACTTATTTATCTCAGTAACCTTGAATAAGGTAGCCTCTCTGTTTCCTCCTGTGCAAAATGATGATGCTATTTCTCAGAATTGTCCTGAAGATTAAATGAAACACTGTAGAGCGCAAGTGCCTAAAATTCTGTTTGACACATAGTAAGTACTGAAGCTGTTGTTGACGCTAGTATTAAAACACAGATCCCCCTGACAGAATCCTAATCAGATGTCCTCTTGCTTCATCGTGCCACTTATATAATAAGCAATTATAATCAACCGTTCAGCAAGTATAATCAACCCTCTGTATCCATGGGTTCTGCATCCATGGATTAACCAACCACAGACTGAAATTGTTTGTTGTTTTTTTTTTTGAGTTGGAGTCTCACTCTGTCGCCCAGACTGGAGTACAGTGGCCGCTTCCGGCCACCGCAGCCTCGACCTGCTGGGCTCTGGCGATCCTTCTGCCTCAGCCTTCCGAGTAGCCGGAATCACAGGCGTGTGCTACCATGCCCGGCTGATTTTTTGATTTATTGTAGAGATGAAGTCTTGCTGCCCAGGCGGGTCTCGAACCTGCGGGCTCAGGCAATCCACTCACCTCAGCCTCCCAAAGGCGCAGGATTACAGGCTGAGCCACTGAGCCCGGCTTGAAATTGTTTTTTTAAACCAATGAAAAATAACAATACAACAATTAAAAGTGATACAAATAAAGCAACACAATATAATAACTTTACATAGCATTTACATTGTATTGTGTATTATAAGGAATCTAAAGATAAAGTATATGGAAGAATACGCATAAGTTATATGCAAATACTATGCCATTTTATATAAGGGAGTTAACATCCACAGATTTTGGTATCCAAGGGGGTCCTTGGAACCAGTACATTACAGATACTATGGGATGGCTGAATTCCTTTATATTAGATACCAAACTAAGCAGTGGTCTACAGGGATGAAAAATATAATCCTGTTCTCAAAGACCTTATCACTTTTCAGGAAAGGCAGACAGGTAAATTGATAATTACCAAACATGCCGTGGAAGGTACACAGGGTGCTGCAGGAGCACCAAGGAGAAGCCCTGTTTAGAAATCACTAAGTGAATTTAGTGCAACTTTTATGTTCTTCATGGTAGAAAGCTTCATGAAAAATTTGAGGAATGGTTAGCTGCTCCCTTATAGTCTTATATAGGTTATAGTGAAAGCAAATTCTGCCACATACATAGGGCATTTATTAAATAGATACTCATTTAGAAATAGGTTCATGCAAACTATTTTTCAAACTTAGTACTATGTCCCAGCCTTTTGTCATTTTAGGTGTCCAATCTCTATCAAAGATGTGACAACATTATAGAAGCAAGATTCTGTTACTCTTGTAATCAGCATTAGGCAAACTTCCTAAGACAATTAGAAACTTCCTAAGACAATGACTGGACATAGATGGCCCTGGCAGAATTCCTAAGTGATTAGATGTAGACTCTTGCCCTCTTTATGTGCAAGAGTTAGGACTGTCGCTAAAATATTTATTCAATCTACCTATCTTGAATAGCTTTTATCAGTGAGAGTTCATTTCCAATATTCATCATGATGATTAGCAAGTCATTAATTTTGCCAATAAAAGTATTTTGAGCTAGTGAGCAAAGTCTTAGTGATGGTCAGTATATATGACCAGATGTAGGGCTTTTAGTAGCTGCCTTTGGGAGTTTATGTTAGCTGGTCACTTCTGAAATACGGATTCTTTTTTTTTTTTTTTTTTTTTGAGTTGGAGTCTCACTCTGTCACCCAGACTGGAGTGCAGTGGCCGCTCCCGGCCACCGCAGCCTTGACCTGCTGGGCTCCTGCGATCCTTCCGCCTCAGCCTTCCAAGTAGCTAGAACTACAGGCGTGCGCCACCACACCCGGCTACTTTTTGATTTATTGTAGAGATGAGGTCTTGCCAAATTGCCCAGGCAGGTCTCGAACCCACGGGCTCAGGCAATCCACTTACCTCAACTTCCCAAAGCATGGGATTACAGGCTGAGCCACCGAGCCCGGCTGAAATACGGATTCTTAATTAGGGCCACTAACTGCGCCTGAGTTGAAGCCCAAACTATATAGCACATACTTATTATCACATTGTGTGTGGTGTCTATAGTTACTTTACAATATGCATCTTAGCAGATGGCTATCCCAGGCTAGGGGGTCAGGAAAGGCTTCCCAGAGGAGGTAAAGTCTAATCCAGCCTTGAGAAACAAGGGAAAAGGTATCCTAGGCAGACATGGGTAAGTACAGCATGTTGTAGGAAATGGCGGTGGTTCTGTATATCCTAAATATGAAAGCATAGGGAAGTCTGGTGAAAGATAAATGAGGGTTCATATCACAAAGAGCCCCAATCAATCTGTGAAGTTTGCTTTTTATCTTGAGAACAACAGTTTCAATGAAAGGTAAGATTAAAGGAAAAGACCAATCTTAAGAATAAATTGTCCAAGCAAGTAAAAAGGCCTAACTCTAAGCTGTTTTAATGGAATGAATAGTTGAGATAGATTCAAATCTTAGCTAATTTTTTGTTCCCTCAGAAAACTCTGACACCCTCCCTAAGTCTTTGTGTCCTTTCTTCTTTGAGTTAGTCCTGATCTAGTCCCTACCAACACACTCACCTTGATGTTTTGAGATTGCCTCTCTACTTAATGTGTATTTCCCATTAGCCTGTACACCTCATGAGGACAGGAATCACACCATTCATATTTGCTGTTGTATCCTTAAATGTAGAACAAAGTAGGAACTAGGTCGTTGTTGCATGAGAGTTATATGAAAGAGATCCTGCAGGATTGTGTGGTTGTTTATGGGACATGAGGGAGAAAAAGTTGTTTCTGGCCTGGGACAACTAGAGGAAAAACACATGAAACATTGTTGCTGTCCCAGGTTTGTAGTCCTAGCATGGTCAGTTTCTTACTGAATCAGCAATACTCTGAGTGAGATTTACATGAAGATCAATGTGAAGCTCAACACCTAATTATTATTTTCCCTAGTTGGGTATACATTTTTGTGTATATGTGCTTGTGTATGCGGCCTGTATGTCTACTTATATATTCTGGTTCTTGTCCTTGAGCTGCAGTCTCTCTTCTCAGAGTTTCATTGACAGATGGAAGCAGCAGTAGTTTCTGTTGAACAGAGTGACTGCCAAAGTGACATGTGTAAGAAACACAAAGGAAGCAATAGTGTTCTTGATTTTGCCAGAATCTCTGTTGACCGGTAACTGAAGGAAGTGTTTGGTGACTCTGCTGTCAGTATTGGCCCTGCCAAGATCAGGATCCAAGTGCTGAGGAAACAGGAATCCTGTCCTGTTGGGCTCTGCTCACTTATTGAGACTTCTTAGATGTCTCGTGTTGGAGTCTCTTTTCAGAATGTCAGAGTTCCCCTCGGTTGCCACATGTCAGAATGCGAGGCAATTCCATAGCATGTATCTCTTCACAAGCATTTTGCATTATAGTTATTCTTTATGAAAGTTCTAGATTTGAAATATTTCTTGTGTGAATATTTAAAGTGTTTAAAAATTTGTATATAATATTTATTTTGTGTATATAAAATTTCTTCTTAATGGGCTCTAACTGATAACTTCAGTAACAAAGTCTTAAAATATACATGGTTCCCTAGGACCTTTACAGTGTTTGATCATAGATGACCAGAAATCTAAAAATCAGGAATCATTGCCTTCAGATAAAAATTGACATGAAAGCCCATTACAATGAACTTCCTAGAACAGATCCAAATTGGAGGTGTTGACAATTAAAGGAGTTTAGAGAGTAAATTGAAGGCAGTATTAAAAACCAATCAATTATGATGCATTTTTCCTAAAACACCAACTAAGAATTTTTGTAGCAAAGTTGGGTCTGTTACATACATAATAACCAGAGAAAGCATTTTGTCTTATATCCTGATCTCAGATGCATAGTTACCTCTCTCAGCCATCTATTTTAGATTGACTTTCTCTGCTGGTGTTTTTGCAGAAGTCTGAGGGCTATCTTCAGGCTGGTGGTGTCACTGAAATGTCCACACCTGATGTTCTACTCAGATCAACTTCTTCTAGTTAAGGTCAAGGCACTGAAAATGAGAGAGTGGAAAGCCTATCCAGTGGCTCTGATTCTAATCAGGAAATAATCACCAAGCCTCTGTTACATGCCAGGCTTCAGAGGGGCAAAGGTCAATGAAATATATTTCTCGCTGTCAGCACATTTACATACTAATGGTGATTCCACTGGTGGATTTCATAGCCAAACTGCTCAGAAATTGGTTATGCTTCTCAAATATTCAAATATATTATAAGAATTTGGAGCTTCAGGATACAAAATTAATACATAAAAATTGGTTGCATTTCTGTACAACAACAGTGCTTATGCTGAGAACCAAATCAAGAACTCAATTCCACAAAATAGAAAAGCCACAAAATAGAAAAAGCCACAAAATAAAAATATCTAGGAATACATTTAACCAAAAAGATGAGAGACCTCTATAAGGAGAACTACAAAACACTGATGAAAGAAATGGTAGATAATAAAACTGAAAAATGCCCTATGCTCATGAATAGGAAGAGTCAATATTGTTAAAATGACCATACTGCCCAAAGCAATCTACAGATTCAGTGCAATTCATATCAAAATGACAATGTGTCATTTTTCACAGAATAAGGAAAAAACAATTCTAAAATTCATATGGAAGCAAAAAGGAGCCTGACAAGCCAAAGAAGTCCTAAGCAACAAGAACAAAGCTGGAGCTATCATGTTATATAACTTCAGACGATAGTAACCCAAACAGGCTGATACTGGTACAATGATAGACATAGATCAGTGGAACAGAATAGAAAACCCAGAATAAAGCTACACACCTACATCCAACTGATCTTCGACAAAATCAACAAAAATGAGCAATAGGGAAAGGACACCCTTATCCAGTAAATGGTGCTGGGAAAACTGGCTAGCCATTTGTTGAACAATGAAACTGGACCCCAGCCTCTCACCATACACTCAAGATGGATTAAGCACTTAAATGTAAAACCTGAAACTATAAAAATCCTAGAAGGCCGGGCTCAGTGGCTCAGCCTATAATCCCAACACTCTGGGAGGCTGAGGCAAGTGAATTGCCTGAGCCTGCGGGTTCGAGACCAGCCCAGGCAACTTGGCAAGACCTTGTCTCTACAATAAAAAAAAAAAAATGGTCGGGTGTGGTAGCATGTGCCTGTAGTTCCAGCTCCTTGGAAGACTGCAGCGGGAGGATTGCCAGATCTCAGCAGGTTGACACTGGGGTGGCCATGAGTGTGCCACTGTACTCCAGTCTGGGTGATAGAGTGAGACTCCAACTCAAAAAAAAAAAAAAAAATCCTAGAAGAAAACCTAGAAATAACTCTTCTGGGCATTGGCCTAGACAAATAATTAATGATTAAGATCTCAAAAGCAAATGCAACAAAAACAAAAATAGATAAATGAGACTTAAAGTAAAGAACTTCTACACAGCAAAATAAATAATCAATAGAGTAAATAGACAGACAACCTCCAGAATGAGAGAAAATAGTCACAAACTAGGCATCTGACGCAGGACTAATATCCAGAATCTATAAGGAATTTAAACAAATCAACAAGAAAACAACAACCCCATTGGACAAAGAAACAAACAGACAAACAAACAAGAAACAACAAAGAACCCCATGGGCAAAGGACATAAACAGATACCTCTCAAAAGAAGACATACAAGCAGCCAAGAAACTTGAAAAAGTAGCAACATTACTAATCATCAGAGAAATGCAAATTGAAACCATATGAGATACCATCTCACACCAGTCAGAATGACTATTACTAAAAAGTTAAAAAATAACAGGTGTTGGTGAAGTGCAGAGAAAAGGGATTGCTCATGCACTGTTGGTGGGAATGTAAATTAGTTCAACTCCTATGGAAGATGGTATGGAGGTTTCTCAAAGAATTAAAATAGAACTATCATTTGACCCAGTAATTCCACTACTGGATATGTACTCAAAAGAAATCATTTTGTCAAAGAGACACTTGCACTCATATGCTTATCACAGCACTATTCATAACAGCAGTGTCATGGAATTAACCTAAGTTTCCATCAACAGCAGGTTGGATAGATAAAATATTATTTATACATACATACACACACACACACACACACACACACACACACACACACACACACACACACACTGCAGAATACTATGCAGTCATAAAAAAATGAAATCATGTCCTTTACAGCAACATAGATGGAGATGGAGGCCACTATCCTAAGAGAAATAACTCAGAAACAAAACCAAATACTGTATCTTCTCACTTCTAAGTGGAAGCTAAACAATGGACACACATAGACACAAAGATGGAAATGATAGGCACTGGGGACTCCAAAAGTGGGGAGGTAAGGAGGAGAGTGAGGTTTGAAAACTACCTATTGTGTGCAACGTTCACTATTTGAGTGGTGGGTTCACTAATACCCAAACCTCAGCATCATGTAGTATACCCAAATAACATACCTGCATATGTACCCCTGAACCTAAAATAAACAGAAACAAAGAACTTGGAGCTGATTTTGTTGTTCCAAGTGTTCTGGTGAAGTAAGGTTTTTATAGCCCAATTCCTAGTCTTGCCACTCATATCAGGAATGTAGACAACTATACTTGTTCATGATTTTCAATGAATCACAGGTTGACGTTTTTTGTTTTTTTTTAAGGGAAAAAGCCACTGTGTGGCTGGTTGATAGTTTCTTAAAAGTCAAGGGAAACATGAAATGAAGACGCACTGAGATAGATGCAGCATTTTCTAGCCATTAGTTAACAGTGGCTTAAATAAAGATTTATTCACCTTTTAATGTTTCACTCTTAACTCTTTCTTACAAAGGTGCACGTCCTAAAAAACAACAAAGTGATAGTCCTTGGTGGATGTAGATGCTTCTTTCCTTAGAGTATTTGTCTTAGTAGGACTCGGTGCCTTTACTTAAAGGAGGGGGACAAAAGAAAACAGAGGACAGAATTGGTGATCTCAGCAATCTGGAAGCCTTTTTACACTGATGTGAAGAAGCTGAAATGTAGTTGCCTTCAGATACGTAGAGGGCAGTGATCTGGAGGGCACCAATCTAGAAGAAAGCATAGGTATTCTTAATAGTTTAGAGGACAGAACTTTATAGTTTGGAGGAAAAAAACGAAAAACCTCCAAGTTCTTTCTTTCTATTTATTTTAGGTTCAGGGGGTACATATGCAGGTATGTTACATGGGTATACTGCATGGCTACATTTGTGAGTAACCACTATGTAGATGGAGATGTCAGCTTGCAGTGAAAATTTTATAACAGTGGAACAAGCTATCTTGAGTGACAGTGCATTACCTACTACTAAAGGTGTTTGAAAAGTGGCAGGATGCTGTTGCTCAAAGCTCCTGTCATGGATGAGATTGAACTAGTTGATTTTTAGATATCTTGGAGCAACTCTGATGAGTCTATAGTTGTATTACAGTCAAGGAAGTAGCATGTTCACCGATGTGCCAGATGATTTTTAGTTAGACCCTTAATCCAGACTGAACTAGTAGAGCAGATATTTATCAGAGAAAAACTCATCTGGACTTAATGTAAGGAGAGACTTCATTCAGAAGACATGTCACAATAGAGGGGAGGGGACTATTGTAGTATGGCGGATGCTCCAACCATAAGACCTGCAAAAGTCTCAACCATCAGGCAGAAAGGAAATTTCTTTTATGGAGAGCTTGGGTAAACAAGGCTAGGCAGAACCAGATGTGGGAGAGTAGTTGGAGGGATCGGACAGTTAATCAGGGAATGCCTTTGCACGTGGTCAGCTGATTCTCAGAAGCAGCCCTTAAAGAGAGATCGTGTACTCCTGGCTCAGGCTGAGGGTGGATCAGAGTTCAGGGGTTTGAGGGAGGGAGAGAAGTGTAACTAAAATTTGGTTATCAGTTAACAAGCATTTTGATTTCTTTAATGGTTTTTGTTTAATTAATAGAGTTTATTTTTTAGAGCACTCTAGTTTTCGTTGTACAGAAAAGTTCAGTGGAAAATGAAGAGTTCCCATATATTCCTTTTCCCTCACCTGCCCCCACAATTTTCTGTATTAACATCTTGCATTGAAGTAGCACATTTTGTTAACAGTTTATAAGACAATATTGATACATTATTAACTGAATTGCATGCCTTATATTAGGTTGTATGTTCTGTGGCTTCTGATAAATGTTTAATGAAATGCATCCACCATTACAGTATCATACAGAATAATTTCACTGCTCCCCAAGTCCCTTTTCTCTACCAGTTTATCCTTCCTCCCTCTCTGCAAACTTTTGGCAACCACTGACCTTTTTACTGTCTCCATAGTTTTGAATTTCTTAGAATGTCTTGTAATTGGACAGTATGTAGCCTTTCCCAATTGGCGTCTTTTACTTAGCAATCAGCATTTAGGGTTCCTCAGCATCTTTTCAGGGCATAATAGCTCATCTCTTTTATCACTGAGTAATATTCCATTATCTACATGGACCAAAGTGTGTTTATTTATATACCTACTGAAGGACATCTTAGTTTCTTCCAAGTTTTGGCAATTATGAGTAAAGCTGCAATGAATATCTATATATAGGTTTTTGTATGGGCATACATTTCAGCTCATTGTGTAAATACCCAGGAGCATGACTGCTGTATTGTAGGTAAGAGACTATGTTTAGATTTTTTTTTTTTGAATTGGAGTCTCACTTCGTTGCCCAGACTGGAGTGCAGTGGCACGTTCCCAGCCACTACAGCCTCGACCTGCTGGGCTCTGGTGATCCTTCCACCTCAGCCTTCCAAGTAGCTGGAACTACAGGTGCGCACTACCAGGCCCAGCTAATTTTTTATTTATTGTAGAGATGAGGTCTTGCCAAGTTGCCCAGGTGGTTCTTGAACCCGCGGACTCAGGCAATTCACTCACCTCAGCCTCCCAAAGTACAGGATTACAGGCTGAGCCACCGAGCCTGGCTAGATTTTTTAAATTACCAAACTCTCTTCCAAAATGGTTGTACCATTCTACCTTCCCACCAGCAACGAAATAAATTCCTGTTGTTTCACATCACCACCAGCATTTGGTGTTGTCAGCGTTTTAGATTTTAGCCATTCTGATAGGTGTATAGTGGTATCTCATTTTTAAATTTGCCATCCCCTCATGATACAGGATGTTGAGTATCTTTTCATATGGTCATTTGCCATCTATATAATCTTTTTGATGGGATCTTTAACGGTTAATGACTTTTTAGGAGAGTTTTAGGGTTCTTTTTCCTTAGTGGTTTCTAGGGTTTCCTATATGCACCTTAGCTTTTCAGATTCAGCTGCTGATTTAAACTATCTTAGTTCCAGTTATATATAGAAACATCACTCCTGTATAACTCTATTCTCTTTTCCCCCTTTTTGTGGTGGTGTTATATATAGTATATTTATTAATGTTACAAATCCAACAATACATATTGTAATTGTTATTATTTTACTATCTGTAATCATTTCCTTCACTTAATAAAGCTTTGTTTCCACCCACCTCCTTTGTACAATTATGTTACACATATATTACATTTCTATGTGATATAGACCCAACATTCTGTCATATACATATTATTTTATACAACTGCTTTTTAAAATCTGTTATTGGAAGGTGGCAAAATACGCACTTATACTATGTTTTGTAATTACATAATTACCATTTCCACTTCTTGTTATTTTGCATGGGTTTGAATTACTCTCGGGAGTCACTTGCTTTCGTGCTGAAGAATTTTCATTAGTAGTTCCTACCTGCAGGCCTGTAACAAATTCTCTCAGCTTTTGTTTTTCTGGGAAAGTCTATTTCACCTTCACTGCAGTATGGCAGTCTCTGATTCTTCACTGCAGTATGGCAGCCATTGAACTTTCTATACAACCAGAACTAGAGTGCGCTAAAAAATAAACTCTGTTAATTAAACAAAATCCATTGAAGGTCTTGGATGCAGCAGTCTGGAATAGAGTATTTTTGAAAGATAGCTTTGCTGGATAGAGGATTTTTAGTTGATCATTTTTTTTTTTTTTTTTTTTTTTG
>NW_007245949.1:18688-27264 GCF_000164805.1 Carlito syrichta
AGGCTCAGGCAATCCACTCACCTCAGCCTCCCAAAGGCGCGGGATTACAGGCTGAGCCACCGAGCCCGGCTTAGTTGATCATTTTTATGTGAATGTTTTGAATGTGTTATCCTACTGCTTTCAGGCATCCATTTCTGCTTTTAATTTTATTGGGATTCTTTGTATATGACTAGTCATTTTTCTCTTGCTGCTTTCAAGATAGTCACATTTTCTTTGACTTTCAGCATTTTTATTATGGTGTATCTGTTTGTGAGTCTCTTTTTTTAAAATTCTACTTAGAGTTCATTGAGCTTCCTGAGCTATAGCCTATTGCTTTCATTAAATTTAGGAAATTTTCAGCTAATTTTTTATTTTTTCCTAGAGATGGAGTCTTGCTGTGTTGCCCAGGCTGGGCAACTCTTGAGCTTAAAGCAGTCTTCTTGCTTCGGCCTCCTAAGTAGCTACAGACATGTGCTGCCACTCCCAGCTAGTGAACATGTTTGTAGTGACTGTTTTGAAGTGGCTCTTTCTGAATCTGAAATCTGGTTACTCTTGCACACAGTTTGTGTTGCCTGCTTTTGGGGTGAGGGGTGATCATACTTTTCTATTTCTTTGCATGCCTTGTAATTTTTTAATGGATACTGGACATTTCTATAATATATTGTTTACTCTGTATACTGGTCCCCTGTCCCCCAAGATAAAGCTTCCGTTCCATGAAGAGAGGCTGCCAGAAGGGAGTCCCCATCACTTCTTGACTGCAGTCACCTAGGACTTAGCCTCAGCAACACATAGCTGAGGGCAAGATGAGAAATACTGAAGTCTTACTCCTGTTGGGAAGAAAGCCCTCCATCTGGGATCTTGGGAGAGAAGGGAGCCTGCTGTTCTTCAATGCAGCAGTCTGGAGTAGAGTCTCTACTTTGCTAAGTTGGGAAGGTGGGGAAGGGAGCAGTCTTGGTTCAAATACCAGACACCCTTCTTGCCAGATTTTCATAGTTGTTTTGTTTGGTTTTTCATTTGCTGTTTGTCCTTATGACAATTTCCAGAATCTTTAAATGCGTAGGTATTGATTTTTTGCTTGCTTTAGTTTAGTTTTTATTTGGAGCTCATCTTATTCTATTTGTGTTGCTGTAAATGAATACCCAAAACCGAGTTATTTATAAAGAAAAGAGGTTTATTTGGGTCACAGTTCAGCAGTCTATACAAGAAGCAAGGTACCAGCATTTGCTTCTGATGAGAGCCTCAGGCTGCTTCCACTCATGGCAGAAGGTAAAGGGGAGCCAAAGTGTACAGACAAGGCAAGGGATGGAGTGAAAAAGAGGAGAGGGAAGTGCCAGAACTCTTTTCAGGAACCAGCAGAGCAAGAACTCACCTCCAGGGAGGTCATTAATACACTAATCAGAGATCCATGCTCATAACCTAAACACCTCCCATAATTCCCCACCTCCAGCATTGGGGATCAATTTTCACCATGAGATTTGGAGGAAACAACATCCAAACTATAGCAGAGCTCCTCAGGCTGTCATGCTGGAAATCAGTCTCTCTCCTCATCCATTTTTAGCAAGCAATGTCCTCCCTCTGCTTGAAAACCACCTTGAGGCAGGATGTTCCAACTTTGGAATATCTGACTAAGATAGTTATTTCTTTAGTGGGTGACATCTACCCATAGAATCCTGGTCCTCCCTCTAGAAGCTACCAAAATGATGTTTAATCCCTCTCTTAAGGAGCAGCCTTTCTAGTCCTTCATGTAGGTAAAGACATGAATTCCCAGCCCCTGCTTGTCCCTTGTCTAGGCAAAATATCCACAGTTTGTCCTCTGTCTTCTTCACCCTATCATACCACATCTCTTCAATTACTGTCATTGTGCTTTAGGTGAGGTCATTTTAGAACAAAATGAGCTCATCACCTTCTTTATTTTAGAGTCTGTTTCTATAAGTGGAACCAAAAGCACATTAACTCATTCAGCAGCCATTTTGCATGACTGACTCACAATGAGCATATTGATATTAAACTCCTGATTATATCCACACATGCTACTATTGTACATTCTCTTGGTTCTTAGAGCCAAGTGCAAGGCGTTGCTTTTATTGTTTCACTTTATGTCCTTTGGGAATCATGTTTTTTATCCCATGCATAGACCTCTTTTATCTTTTAATCATTGATAAAACATTTGTATAGAAGAAAGCCAAGGATAGAACCTTGCAGCATCATTAGTCACCATACTAGGGTAATTGAGAACTAATGTATGTGACTTTTCTGCTTCTTAGTACGACACCCCTTCGTGAGCAGTTGACTGTTCCCACTGAGGTTATGAGTCTCATTGTGCGGCTAATTTTGGGACCATCTCTATGCCAGTGTACTATCCTACATGCTTTCTTTATATGGAAATGAGTCCCCTTATCAAAATAAGTGGGCCATCATGGGTACCACCTTCTTCTTGGAATTTTGGACCCTACAGTTCAGACTATTGATCGAGTTACAACGGGCCTTTACCTTCTAACAGTGTTTCCTGATGCAGCTTTTAGGCACTTCCCACAATACGTGGCAGGTTATTTTTTTTCTCTTCAGCATGTGTGACAGAGAAACTAGCAGCTTGTTATTGTGCATTAAAACAACTCAGTAGGCCATTCTTAATTGCACTGTGCTGAATCATCACCTGTTTGTAAAGGTCATGGAATCCAAACAGAGCTTTGCAAAGTCTGAGCTGCTCTAATGTATGTGGTGTTCTCAGGCAGCTGATGTACTGTTACTGCAGAGGAGAGCCTTCTATCTGGACCACTGTCCCAAATCAATTATTGGGCCTCCCCTGAAAGCTCATATTTCTTCATAAAGTATCAGAACATTGGATTGAATGTGTTCAAGAAACTGTGAGAAATCTGATCAAAGCAAAAGAGAAGATGAGGATGAACTGTGGGCTGGTGCTTCGTAGAGTCTGTTCTGTCAGACACAAGTCACTGCCTTGGGACTTACCTGTTTTGTTGTTTTCTACAAATTTCCTAGACACATTCTGGTTATGATTTACATTGGTTTTTATATTATGGTGTGCATACGTTTTACCTCCCTGGTTTTGTAGTCAAGTATCTACTAATGGTAGATATTATTCCAGATATAGCATATTTTTAAAGGAGAACTTCTGCTCTGTAGTTGAATATCTGGATTTTGTTGTCTTCCTTTAGAGACTTTTGAGTTTTGTTTTAGTAATTATAATTACTGTTAAATCAGCTACATATTTTTGAGGCTTATTTTTAAGCAGTATTAGGGCAGATCCAGAGTACCCCTGATACGTGGCTTTCATACGGGTTCTCATTTGATACCAGAGTGTTTATCAAGGTCTTTACACTCTGGCCAGTTAGTATTCTTATGTCTTCCAGCACTTTGCAACCTCCAGAATCTCCATCTGTCTCACAGCTCCCTGTAGCTGTTTTCTGCTAGGCCTCTGAGTCTTGCCTGCATATGTGCTGCTGAGCTTTAGGCCAAAAACCCCTGTATAGATTCCTAGAGCTCCTCCTCAATTCAGCTTCCTCCCTTTCAAGTTCTGTGCACTGCCCAGCTCCAAACTCCTATCTCCAATTGCTCAGTTCAAGACTTCCATGCTCCGCTTGGGCTCTCTCTGCCTGCACGCAGTCCAGATAGTATATCCTCCGTATGCTTCCCTTCTTTCAAGGGTCATGGTCTTGCTCTGCCTTGTGTCCAAAGAAAACAGCTGCTCTCCATAGTTTGGCCAATTTTATAATTACTTATGATGGAAGAGCTTGCTTAGTCCAGTACTATTACTATATAATAGCAATACTTGAAAGGCTCTAGTTTTCTGGAGTTTTTAGGTACAAGAAACACTAGTTTAATATATTAATTTCAATCAGTTTGCATCTTCACACTTCACTTTATTTCCTGCCTTCCGCCACCTGACAACCGAGTCCTACAAAAAGAAATGATCCAAAAGGCTTTCTTTCAGCAAATTGCTGTCTAAAATACCTGCCGTACAACCACATGCATCGATATTCTTTTTCCTTTGGTTTATAATTACATTATTTACTTGTGTTGGGTTTTGCTAATTTTAGGGTCAAACCTGTTCTTCCAGTTGATTCTATATTCCTCTTATAAATAGGTTATCATTTTTACCTCTATCTAGTTAAGATGGGCAGGAACACTAGAACTGAAAATATTTCAGTAATCATGACTCTGTTAGAGAAATTCCTAAGGACCCTGCCCCTCAGAGGAGAAATTTGGCATACTGCTGCTCCACAGCAGCTTCCATCAGGATAGTTGTTTGACTTTCTTCTTAAATAGACAACAATCAGTTAGATAATCAAAGATAGCAGACCTTGATTATATATATGGAATGAATGCTTTCTCTGTTTTGATTTTTTAAGATAAGGCCAAACACTTGGCCTATGATAGAGTCAAAGGCAGGTTTCTGACTAGCAACAGAAAGATGCCATCATCTTCCTAAGCAGCTTTATTTGTAACTCTACTTCCCGTAAAAATAAATCTTTCCTTTCCTGACAAAAAAGAAAAAGCAAATACAGAATGGCCACAATGTACCATGTGGTAAGACTCCAAGTTTGCATAGGACAGTGCCCCAGGAAGGAACGAGATGGGGAGGGGGAGTCCCAGCCTCACTGTCATTCACCTCTTCTCCTAGGACTGTCATTTTCGCTTCTGTTTATAACGGTCCTATACTCTGTCCTGACACCGCTGGATGATGATGACTCCAGATAAAGCCTCCACAACATTAGTGGCAATGTCAAGCAATTATTTCTTCATCTGCTTGGGAGTTTGAGCTTCCCAAGCCTATGAAGCAGTTACACTTAGATGGCCAACCCTTTCTAATAATAATAATCCCTGTCAAAATTAATAGGAAGATTTTAATGAACCTGACCAAGGAACTGCATTTGTTATATAAAAATTCAAGCTTCACTTTGCAGTTTTTAAATCCATTTTTTATGCATAATGAGATCATCAGCTTTTGCCCCCACAGATTGTCCCCAGATTGTTGCCTTTCCAAGCAGCTGAGCAAGGAGTGATCAGGCATGCAGGTACAGTCTATGGGATTCAGAGACTTTCAGCAAATGTAGGGACGTTGCCTGTTCTAGACAGCCTAGCAGTTTGTTTTGTGAGGGAGCAAAATGGGTGGATAAAATCAAACAAGAAAAAAATGCTTGTGTTTCTTCATATAATGACACTGCTTTTGTGGGGTGATAACCTTCTGAATGGCATCCAGGATCCTGGTGGTGTACTCAGGCAGGGGCAGTATCAGCCTCCCTACAGACTAGGCAGCTCCAACTGTCTGTGGGAAGCCCATAACACCTTATGTATTTATAGCATCTTATGTTTACATGGTATAGTGGGCTTTCGGGTCACACCTATTATCAAGAGCAGCCCTGTCTCTTACAAATGTATTTTGACAAGGCTGAACCTCAGTTTACTCACATGTAAATTAGAGACAGTAAATGGCCCTTCAATGGACTACTGTGTGTATTAAACATGAAAAGAGCTGGCATAAGGCCAGAGACTAATAGGTGACAGGAAACACGTTTTCTCCATTTCCTTCCCATCCTTTCCCTCACAGGAGCCGTGTGAGGTAGGCTGCCACATATTCTCTCCAGTTTGTAGATTAGATAACTGACTTCAGAGATATCAACACAACCAATTAATGTCAGAGCCAAGTTCAGAGTTTGTTCTGTGATGGCAGAAGGCGTTCATGAGCGCCGCCTAGTGTGTACCCAAAACTGTCTTTACATTGTGTGTCGGGTGTCTCCCTGCAGAACTTTGCTTAGTTCTTAACATTGGGATTTGACCTAGCCTTCCAAAATCATTTTTAAGCAGAACACTAATAGCTTATTTATTAATAGTTAATAATTATTTCCATCAACTGCTGTCTCTCAATCTGTCTCTGTCTCTCTCTGTCTTTCTCTCTCTCCCCCTCTCCTCCACACCCCCAGCCCCCTTGGCTGCCACCTTTTGTTTATACTTCATAGACCTGACGGAGATGAGTTTTGAAGTTAAAGTAGAATCATGAGTGATACCCAGAAGGAGGTTAGAAACCATCAGTTTTGCAAGAGCATGACTTAGACACGTTGACCAGGCAGGTCCTACTCTGCTCCTGACACAACCTCTTGGGTCCTTTGAAAGTGACTTTCTGTTAGGTTTCTTCTAGACTGATACCACAAGCATGGCAGGTGAAAAGAATCTCTGGATCTGTATTGCTCAATTCAGATCTGAGCTCTGCCACCAACCATCTTTGGCATATCACTGAACCCCAGGACCTTAGTTTCTTTGACTATAAAACAATGATAACAAAAGTACCTACTTCCTAGGGGTTTTGAGGTGATTAAATGAGGTAATACATGCAAAGTACTTGCAACAATGGCTGGCACATTTGTCCATACATGCACAGAGAAGTGAGCTGCTGTACAGCGGTGGAGGGGGCTGTTTCTCCTTTTCACCTTGCAGAAGGTGTAAATCAGCATTCTCCCTCTGCTGCTATGAAAAGGTCACTGTCTGTCTTGTTTCTTTTTAATTGTGGTATTGAAGGTCTTGTTTTTTGTGGATATTTTCACTGAGCCTCTCACAGTCTCTGTCCCCGGCCTCATGCAGTCACTTCCCTTTGAGCTGGTCATTCGAGAGCTGTGATTACTACTCTAAATGAATCTCCTTCAGAGATGCTCTGCCAGATTTTCTCCTCCTCTCTCCAGGCAGCCTAGCAACTCGTCTGCCTGCTTTATTGTTTCATTACCTAATAATTCATTCTTAGCTGTGACCTACTGAGAGTTTTGAAGTGCTGGGAAGTGAAGGGGCATCGGGGTCAGGTTCAGCCTGAGAGCAAGCTGCGTCATAGGTGGGGATTTTAGAAACGGTGTTTTCTAAAAGGTGTTGCAGAGGGGAAGGAGGTGTGTGGCTTTACCTTTATCTCTGAAGCTAAAGTTTTATTTTAGGCAAAAACTGTACATTTCTGGATCCTTAGTGTGAAACAGCATAGGTGGTGGCAGAAGTCCAGCTGTGACCTTTAACAGATATAGGGAAATATTTGAAAGTGAGGTCACAGGCAGGCAGGGAGGAAAGTGGGAAGATCAGCCTCTCATTCCATTCCTACTACTCCACCTCTGTTCCCATTGTCATCAGCAGATTGCAGAAACGCCCATAGAAGGCTTCCAGAATACAGAAAAGACAGATGAACATGTTGCAGAACTATACAAAGTGACCCATTATCTCTCACAAACTAGGTTCGACCTTCTCATGTGTTAGTATGGAAGACAATTAGGAAAGGAAATTGGATTAGGATTTCAGGACCTTAGTTCTTGTAGAGAATAACTAAGACACAAACAAGCAGAGCTCAGGCTTCTGTAACTGTCCACGTCTTTATTATTTGGAGGGCTTCATCTCCAGAACTCCTAGTGTTATTATCATCCCTGTTACTGGGAACCTGGCCTTCAGGGTGGCAGTGGATCATGGTTGTTTTCCTGTATCGAAGCATAAAATGCTGGTTAAGTGGTCTGTGAATCCAGAAAGCCCTGGGTTGTTTTCATCCTCCAGCGGATGTAATTACAGCTCTCACTTCCACCACACCTGAGTCACTGAGCTTTGAAATGTGCTGGTGCACTGTAAGCCCAACGTCCTTCTCCCTGGGGCTCTCGTAGATCATCAGGACCTCATTTTCCACCGGATTTACTTTAATGCTGAGTGTTACAAGGTCTTTTCCAGGGCTGTCACTGTTTCTTCCTCTAATGTTCAGCTACAGTTTAATTTTCAACTCTTATCAACAGACTTCATTACATGGGAAGAAAGAAATTTGCTCTAGCAGATAGTATCAAATGCATTTTTCCTTCTCTTCTAATTGGAAAATCACTCCTAATCAATTCTATGCTGGGGAGGGTTAGATGGTTTGGGGGGACTGGGAAGGAAGTTTTATGTGGATGAATTTGAACTGAGATTATGTTCAGATTTTGTTGTTGTTCCCCCTTTATTTTTTGCATGACACTGATTTGACAAGCCAGTTTCTCCGTACAGCATCTATAGACTAAAACTATTCTAGCTCTTCAGGGCTATCATGAGTCTTTGTGACATTGCCTCTAGTTGGTTTCCCTGGTTTGCTTCTGACTATGCAATAAAAGCCATGATTAGCTTCAGTAAACATTACTAGTTTACTTAAAAGTCTCATGCCCTAGATGCCTGTTATCTCATGGTGCCTACATCTTCTCCAGATGGTGTGGTCTGAGGCGGCATTGCCACTTGACAAGTTGGAACATAGACCCAGAGGAGAGATGTTACTTGCTCAGGTTATATAGGAGGCTGGTGACAGAATTAGACCTCAGGTTTCCTGATTCTCAACCCATTGTTCTTTCTTTTTTTTTTTTTTTTGAATTGGAATCTCACTCTGTCGCCCAGACTGGAGTGCAGTGGCCGCTCCCGGCCACCGCAACCTTGACCTGCTGGGCTCCGGCGATCCTTCCGCCTCAGCCTTCCAAGTATCCGGAATTACAGGCACGTGCTACCACGCCCAGCTAATTTTTTGATTTATTGTAGAGATGAGGTCTCGCTGCCCAGGCGGGTCTCGAACCCCGCGGGCTCAGGCAATCCACTCACCTCAGCCTCCCAACGGC
>NW_007245949.1:27284-60477 GCF_000164805.1 Carlito syrichta
CACACACACACACACACACACACACACACACACACACACACACACACACACACATTTCTTCCTAACAGACACTCAGGACACCAATAAGGGGGAAAGGAGGAAGGAGAAGGAGGGCTAGGGTTCAGAAACTACCTACAGGGCACAATGTTCACTGAATGAGACCCAATCCCCACCACTACACAAAATGTCGACGTAACGAACATGCATGTGCACTCCTAAATCAAAAATTAAAAATAAATAAATACAATTTTAAAAATAAAATTATTTCTTCTATTTTCACTTATCATGTATTTTATGGTGTCCTTTGGAATATTAATGAATTTTTTTTTTTTTTTTTTGAGTTGGAGTCTCACTCTGTCGCCCAGACTGGAGTGCAGTGGCCGCTCCCGGCCACCGCAACCTTGACCTGCTGGGCTCTGGCGATCCTTCCGCCTCAGCCTTCCAAGTAGCCGGAATTACAGGCGCGTGGTACCACGCCCAGCTAATTTTTTGATTTATTGTAGAGATGAGGTCTCGCTGCCCAGGCGGGTCTCGAACCCCGCGGGCTCAGGCAATCCACTCACCTCAGCCTCCCAACGGCGTGGGATTACAGGCTGAGCCACCGAGCCCGGCTCCCATTGTTCTTTCTATCGGGCACTTCTTTCTGGGAGTGCAGACAACACAATTGCAATAATCACTGCCATTTATTGAACATCAAATAGGTGCCAGGCCCATGCATTATCTCTATTCTCACAACAATGCCGTAAAGATAAACTGAGAGTGAAGAAAGCTGAGTAACTTGCCCAGAGCCCCCTCAACTAGTCGTGGGCATAGCCCATATTGAGCCCAAGTCTGTAAGAGCCCTACCCTGTGTTATTCTTACTACACTGCAAAGGGTTTATGAAAACTCCAGTGAATGAGTCGTAGAAAATCTGCATGTTAGCCCTTCCCATTCCATCATCCATTTGGTCAACAGATAATTATCTCATGACTGCCCTGGTCCAAGCACAGTACTGAGCACTGGTGAGCAATATTTGATGTTCAGTAAATGAAGACAGATGGAGTTGGCCCGGGAGCTCTCCTTTTCATGATGTTTCCCTCTCTCTCTCTCCATCCCCTCTCCCCTACCCCTCTTTCAGTACCTAGTTTTGCCTGGGAACTGTGCTTTGATGCCTCCTTTCTTTCTGTTCTGTGACCACATTAGGATGAGGTCCACATGACTGTACATCACGGAGGCTGACTGTGTGCACCACCTGTAGGCCCTCCTGGGTCCTCTAGTTAATAGCACTTAATGAGAACTTGCAGAGTCCTGGGCATTTGCTGCGTGCTCTGTGTGCATTACCATCTTTAATCCTCTTAGCCACTTTATATGTGTAGCTGTAGTTATTATCCCCAAGTTAAAAAAAAACAAAACAAAACACCCACCCAGCTTAGAGAGAATAGGCAACTTACCTAGATTATGCTGCTAGTAATTGTTGAAGCCAGGGTTTGGGCTTTGGCAGACAAACTCTAGAGCAGACTCTTAGCCACCAGCCATGTGGTGTCACAGGCCCTTGGGAATGGTTCATAACACAGGGCAAAGAAAAACTTTTCACTAGGATTACACATAAACAAAAACACTTCTGAAATCAGCTTTTAACTAGAGGTATCTCTACATCGTAGTAATAAAAGCTGGCATATACTGAGCCCTTGCCTGGTAGTAGGTGGCTAAAGGCACTTTAAGGTAAGCATTGCCCCCTCACAGGTGAGGCAGTTGAGGCTCAGAGAAGTGAAGTGACTTGCTAAAGTCGAATAGCAGGTTCGAATAGCAGTGTCAGAATTAGCTTTCAGATTCACTTCCTACTCCAGAGCCTCTGGCTGCCCCCCAGGATCCTGTTTCTTCTTTCTAGGTTTGACTTGAATCAGATTCTCTGATAGTCACAGGTGGAACAAAACGACTGCTGTAAGAGCAAGCTAGACTCCCCTCTTCCAAAAAGCAGCAGACTAACCTTGCAACCCCATGGGTAGCTACCAGCTTTATAATGAGACAGAGAAATGACATGATCTTTCCATTACAGTGCATCCCCAGATGACATCACAAAGAAAAGGAGTGTCTTTGCTGGTCATTTTAAGTGATGGATACGGGAATGCTGGATGGAACTAAGTTGCTCTGCATAAAAGGAGGGATCAAGAAACCCTAAAGGAAGCTCATAAGAATGGGAAATTTAGAGGCCACATTGAGAAAAGGATCCATAGACAGGGCAACCTGGGAGCAGCATCAAGGAAGGACTTTAGAGGGAGTGCCCATCTCTAACAAATGTTCAGTGTTTCTTGAATTGCTGATAGCATGGATTTTCTTCAAAAGAATGAAAAGAACACTATGTTCTGCTTCACCGTAGATGTGGGGCAAGGTCAGAGGCTGCCCATGGACCCAGCCACATGGAGTTATTAATCTTATCGGTTTTTATTTCTCAGGCAACGTCAGAACCTGTTCTGGACCCTCAGCAAATCCAGGCATTTGATCAGCTTTGCCGTCTCTACCGAGGAAGTTCCAGGGTAATGTTTGTGTGGTTGTTTAAATTTTCATTTCCCTGTTTATAATGACTGTTTTGGAAAGAAAGTGTCCTAGAATCCTCCCTCTAGCCTCCCTTAGCCTGGAAGGGGCCCTGGCTTCCTTGTCATGGCCACGTTGCCCGTGACCCTGCTCCCAGGGAGCACTCAGAACTTGACAAAAGGGACAGAGGAAGTGGAAGGATGTCTGCCCCTTACCTAAATACCATGGACTGTGAGGACACAGAAGGGCTTCTGTGTTCGACCTGCCTCCAGAGAGAGCAAGCCAGAAACCTAATCTCTCAACCAGGAGGCTTTTATTTATGTTGATGACTTCCAAATCCATCCTGTGCGCCAAATCTTCTGTGCATCTGCATTGGTTGAATTAATTTTGGCTATGAAAGACGAATGCAAAGTAATAGTGGCTGAAACAAGACAGAGGTGGAAATGCAGGCGGCCCTCCGGATTTCTTCTATCTGTGGCTCTGCCGTCCTTAACAAATGGCTTACACATGGTTGCTTATGTTCAAACCATTGTGTTGTAGTCCAGCAGCAAGATGGAGAAAAGGGAAGGAGAGGATGAGTCCTCTTTCGAGACAGTCCCTAGAAGTTGTGCACGCCATTTCCACTTACCTCCATTGTCTAGAACTCAGACCCGTGACTACACCTAACTGCAACGAAGCCTGAGAAAATTGGTCTTGACTCCAAAATGCCATGGGCTAAGATTCTTGGTGCCCTCTAACTGTAGATTGAGGGCTACTAGCAGTCACTGCCACAGCATCAGTCAGGGTGTCCCCAGGCACTTTAGACACCCCAGTACTTCAGGCACCTTTAAGTACTCATTAGCTTTCTTTACCTTTTCTTCCATGCCTAGTGCCTGCCTCAGGAACGGCACCTTAAATCTCTCATCCAGTCACCCGGGGAGAACCTGGCAGCACCCTGGGCCCATCCCTCATCCTTCACCCACTCACTGGGGAGGTTCCATAGGCATCTTCTCTCCTTCTGCTCTTTTCCTCCAAACTGCCACTGTCCTGGGTCAGGCCTCCTTGTCATCGCAGAGGCCACCGCAAGTCTTTTGATTCATTTGAATCCTTTCTCTCCTGCTGCCTGGGTATGCTTTCCAAACCCAAATGTCACATTACCTCTTGCTGTAAACACATCCTGAAACTCTACCACCTAAAGGATGGAGTCCAGACTTGACCACCTCCTCCATTCCCCAAATCACACCTGAATTCCAGCCGGGTCGTTTGTTCCTGAACTTATCTTGAGCTTATGCAAACAGCTGTGTGCTCTACTGCTATGCCTGGGCTCCCTGCTCCCACTCCTGCTCTCAGGCAGAACCTGCTATGTTGCTTGGCAGCCAAGAGGAAAGAGGGTACCCACTCTTTGAGAGTTGGCCTGGACAGAGGTTGTTATTCTGGGACACTTTTGCTGAGGTCCCTGAATGTGGTCCAGCAGCTCTATTGAATTGGCATCACCTCCATCCCTTCCCAACCTCAGCCATGCTCTGCCTCAGTGTCAGGTTCTGGGACCTTCCAAGGAGATTCTTCTGCTTCAAACTGATGAGTGCCTTATACAGCACTCATTGATTTCCAAATCATGAAGTTGCAAAAGTAAAACACAAAAATCTCTCTTCTTGGGAAATATAAAGTATTTTTTGTGGCTGATCTTTCTACTTCACAGTGTCAGAATGTGAAGGCATTGAGTTTAGCATCTGTTGACTGTTCTATTCAAGACATTGTACATAACAGTCCTTTAAGCAAACTTCACAGGCTGATGGGCAGCTGACGGGGTCACTGAAGAAAGGAAGTGGCATTAGGTGGGACTTGGGCAGAGCAAGGGACATATGTCAGTCCCTGGCCAGATTACCTGATTGAGCCTACTTGAGCTCACTTAGCTACTTAGCTCACTTAACCTACTTGAGGCTCCTTGAGCTGCCTTTGAGCAGCTAAGGAACATGCAGTCAGAGCTTGAGTCAAGAATTACTGAATTGTGAATCAAGCAATAGACATGTCTCTGGGCCAGGACCTGGGAATGGTTTGTTTTTGGTAAATTGGCACTTAGAACTTAGGGGCCTTCAGATGTCTCCCCTGTTACTACAGCCAGTGGTTGTGAGTTTTCAACAGATGTGAAGATGTGACAGAGGGACACATGTGGGCCTTGTGCCATTACTGCCTGTGTGAGGGGAAAAACCCTTGCCAGAGGCCAGAGAGCAGCTCAAAGACAGGGTGCCTGGCAGATGACCCCACACTGTCACTCACTGCTGGTCACTGAACTCCTCAGGGCTCCAGGTGCTTTACTCTAGAAGGTTGCTGTGAAGGGTTAGAAATCATACACATGCAAAGCACCATGGCAAAGTGCCTGGCACTGAAGAGATACTCAGTGTAGTTCCCCGAGGCTATCAGAAGTCCCCTCGGACTTCTGACGTGGAGTTGAACACAGGGTTGCCCGGAGTGTGATGGCTCATTTGCAGGCTGCCATGAACACTTCCTCCTACCATCCTCTCCTTGGCAGACCTTCCAGAATTGAGCCACTAACAAAATGAGACTGCTGGTATCATTGGTGGGAATAGGGAAATGGGAACGGGGGGACTTATTTGGAGGAGAAGGTGGAGTCTGTGAGTTCCTCTCTGGAGCCCCTGAGTTTGGACTGGCATCTGGGTATCCATTTGGAACGATCCAGCTTACAAGAGAGAGAGGTAAGAACCAGTGGCCATAATTCAGGGTCATTTACCCTGAGAAGAATGCATAAAGAGGAAGAGTGTGGGATAAAATGAGCTGAGAATGGAGAACCTCAGCCCAGGGAGTATCCACAGGGAGTGTCCCAGGGAGTGTCCGCAGAAAGACAGACAAGGTCATGCACAGCAGCTGGAGAAGGAGAGCTCAGGGGGCCAGGCAGTCCCAGGATCGGACAGCTCTCCAATGCAGGGATGGCACAGTGTCCTTGGGAGCAAACCAGTCCGGCCTCATTACTGAATGAGAAAAAGGGGGCCCTGAGAAATGAAGTGAACTTGCCCAAAGTCACACTACTAGTTTGTGAAAATCAGACTTAGGGTCAAACCCAGTTTCTTTTTGTTTTGTTTTTTTTAATCTTCCCAAAACATAGGACTATTTCTCATGTATCTAAGGCAGGGGAGTTCAGGACCCTCTCCACCGCTGTTCCACACCCCCTCCCATGCCCATACACACAGATTCTGCTCCCCACAGGCCCAGGCTGATGTGGGTTCCCTCCTTTGCAGCTGGCTCTCCTCACAGAACTTTCCCAGAACCGCAGCGGCGAGAGCTACAGGCCATTCAGTGGCTCCCAGAGTGGCCCAGCTTTCAGCAGCATCTTCCAGAATGAGAACTTCCAGCTGCAGCTCATCCCCCCGCCTGTGACTGAGGACTGATGCCTCCCGGAGGCCTGGCCCTGGAGACCCAGAGACCAGCCCAAGGCAGCTGGGGAGGGGCCCTCCTCTCTGACGGGCTTGGGCTCCATGGCCCCCCACACCTCTGAGCAGAGGTGCCAAGTTGAACTTGTGTGCCCACCACTCCCAATGTAGAATCCCTGTCACTTGCACAGCGTTGGGTGTCAGTTCGCAAGACTGGTTCATTTTGTTTTGCTTCTTAAGCAAAGGAATGTTGCATACTTCCGTCCAGCTTTTTAGAGAAAACATTTTGCCTATTGGGACTTTTTTCCTGTTTTCCCTGAAGCCGAGAAAATGGCTGGAGCTCACATAGGTGGTGTTCCAGAGTCTTTCCTACTCTTCGCTTCCAGCTGATAAGGAACTTCCAGCGTGGAGGAACTTTAGCTTCTGCAGAGAACAGTGTTGGCCAGGCCTGCAGTAGAAATGAAGCATGCATTGGAGAGAACAAAGAACCTGCGGAGGCTGGGGGTACCTCCCTTTTTATGTGTTTATGTTAAAACCCATCTGTGTGTAAGACTTGCCCTTGCTAGCAATAAATGCCGCTGTGTTTAAGTTCTGTAAAAAAACTGGCGTGGCTGTCTCACTCTTGGCCTATCAAGTCATGGAGGACATTTAGAGCCCTGTTGCCACAATTAAGTTTTATTAGCTCTTAGTCAGGGACCCTGCTTGTGGCATTCCTACTTTTCTTCAAATAAGCAGTTCCATCACAGGCCCTATTCAAAGTAGCCCAACTGCCCAAGTATTCCTGTGACAGGGGCTAGACTGCCAAAGGGAGTAGCACATGTACAGATTTTGGCCATAGGACTCTGCATCATTGAACCAACAGCCACAGGAGCCACCACGCCCAGAGACCTGGGTTTCCACCTCCCTCCCATACTCAGATGCTCCATTTTGTCAGTTCACTCTGCAACGATCAGGCTCTCTCTCACCAAATAGATGAATATATTAGATATATATTTTTTAACTTTTCATAGAAAATAGATCCTGGTTCTGCCATGTATTAGCTGTGATCCTGAGCAAGTCATTTAAGCTTTCTAAGCCTCAGTTTCCTTATAAATAGACTGTTATGAAAATAAAATGAGGTAATACATGGAAACATTTAACATCGTGCAGGTACGTGGCAAATATCACAGAAATGTTAGTTTCGCTTTTATTATATATATCTCCCCAAGACCTAGGCTTCACAGGGTACTGTTCCTGACAAAAGTGTGAGGATATCAAATTGAAGGAAGTGGCTGGACATTAAATGATCTCCAGTTGGCTGCCCATTGCAGCTATGTGAGGTCATCTCAGCCCCAGTTCACAGATGAGGAAGCTGAAGCTTAGCAGTGATAAGTAATGTAACCATGGCAATACACTGAGGAGGTGGCAGAGCAGGGATTTGAACTCAGAATTGTGATTCCAGAGCCAGTGATGCTTCCTCCCCTTATAGATCAGGTTTCTCATTGAGTCAAAAATTAAGGCCAAAAGAACTTGCCAAAGCAAAACTCAGTGATTGCCCTTCTTCTTTTATAGTGTAAGGCAGAAGGAATATGCAATATAAGAAGATGTAAATTGTGACGTCAAAAACATAAAATGTGTGGGAAGGGTAGAGTAAAAGTATAATTATGTTACACAAACAAAATGAAGTGATCAGCTTAAAATAGCCTATTATAACTAAGATGTTTCATATCAGCCTCATGGTAACCACAAAGCAAAAACCTATAATAGATACACAAAAGATAAAAAGTAGGGAATCAAAGCATACCCCTAGAGAAAAATTGTCTAATCACAAAGGAAGACAGCTGAGAGAGGAAGAAAGGAGCAAAGCATCTACAAGACAACCAGAATCAGTTAACATAATGGCAGTAGTAAGTCCTTACTTATCAATAATTACCTTGAATGCAAGTAGATTAGATTCTCCAATCAAAAGACAGAGTGACTGACTGGGTTAAAAAAAAAAAAAAGTTCCTACTCTATTCTGCCTACAAGAAACTCACTTCATCTTTAAGGACACATAGATTGAAATGAAAAGATGGAAAAAGATGTACTATACAAAGGAAACCAAAAAAGAGCAGGAGTGTTTCTACATATGTCAGATAAATAGACTTTAAGTCAAACTATTAAGAGACAAAGTTATTATATAATAATAAAGAAAGAGATTGATCCATCAAAAAGATTTAACAGTTGTAAGTACATATGCACCCTACATCGGAGCACCTAAATCTATAAAGCAAATATTAATAGATCTGAAGAGAGAGACAGAGACAGACCACAATACAATAATAGTAGGGGACTTCGATACCCCACTTCCAACAACAGATCATTTAGACAGAATCAGTTTCGAAATGTTGGAGATGAACTATACTTTAGACCAAACAGACAAGCATGCACAGACCATTCTATTTAACAGCATCAGAATACATACTTTTCTCAAGTGCACATGGAACATTGTTCAGGATAGATCACATTTAGGCCACAAAACAAATCTTAACAAATTTAAGAAGGTTGAAATCTTATCAGATATCTTTTCTGACCGCAATGGTATGAAACTAGAAATCAATAATAGGAAAAATTTCAGGAAATTCACATATCTGTGCAAATTAAACAACCAATGAATCAAATAAGAAATTTAAAGTAAAATGTACAAATACCTTGAGACATGACAATGAAAGCAACGTACTAAAACATATGGGATACAGCAAAAGCTGTTCTAAGTCCTCTTTTTTATAGCAGTAATAGTTTATAGCAATAATAGCTGACACCAAAAAAGAAGGATAAGTCCCAAATAAGTTAATGTTACACCTGAAGAAACTACAAAAAGACTCAAAATCACAAATGAAAGAGGAAACATTACAAGAGATACTACATAAATAAAAAGGATCATAAGAGCCTGCTATGGATAAGTACACACTAACAAATTAGATAACCTAGAAGAAATGGGTAAAGTCTTAGATACATAAAGCCTACCAAGACTAAACCATGAAGAAATAGAAAACTAGCCAGGCTCGGTGCTCAGCCTGTAATCCCGTGCCTTTGGGAGGCTGAGGTGAGTGGATTGCCTGAGCCCACGGGCTTGAGACCTGCCTGGGCAACTTGGTGAGACCTCATCTCTACAATAAATCAAAAACTCAGCCAGGCGTGGCAGCGCATGCCTGTAATTCCGGCTACTTGGAAGGCTGAGGCGGCAGGATCACCGGAGCCCAGCAGGTTGAGGCTGCGGTGGCCGGGAGCAGCCACTGCACTCCAGTCTGGGTGACAGAGTGAGACTCCAACTCAAAAAAAAAAAAGAAATAGAAAACTTGAACAAACCAATAACAAATAATGAAAGTGAATCAGTAGTAAAAAGTCTCCTGACAAAGAAAAGCCCAGGGCCACATGGCTTCACTGCTCAATTCTACCAAACATTTATAGAAGAATTAATACCAATTCTTCTTAAACTATTCCAGATAAATGAACTGGGAGGAACTCTTCCTAACTAACTTTATGAAGCCAGCATAATCCTGATACCAAAACCAGCAAGGATTCACACAAAAAAGAAAACTACAGGCCAATATCCCTGGTGAACACAGATGTAAAAATCCTCAACAAAGTACTAGCAAGCCAAATCCAACAGTACATCAAAAAAATAATATGCCATGATCAAGTGGGATTGACCAAGAATTCAAGATTCATTTAACATACACAAATCAAGAAACATGATACATGACAACAGTAGCATAACGGGCAAAAAAACTTAGGATCATCTCAATAGATGAGAAAAAGCATTTGATAAAATTCAACATTCCCTCGTGATAAAAAAAAACTCTCAGCAAATTATGTATAGAAGGTAAGTAGCTCAACACAATAAAAGTCATATATGACAAACTTGAAAACTCAAAAGAAGCTTTTAGTGATGTTTCCCAGGCCCCCAAGGTTGCTTTCTGTATTCAGTTAATTTATCATAAAAATATCCAATTAATATATCATGAGTTCAGTGAAAACCTATTCTATATATGTTAACTCAAAATCTTAACTATTGAATTAAGTAAAAAACCTTAATGAATAATCTTTACCTTAAATCCATAAAGGCAATGTTACAAATCACCTACATAACTCCTAGGTATGTGTCAGAACTTATAATGAATTCCTAATGAACTTACTACTGAACTTGTGCTTCTAAAAAACCTTATGTCTAAACACTAAACTACATTATTTTAAATCAAATAAGAAGTGAATATACTTATATCATTTTTTTACTCAAGCAATGTCTAGTAACTTATAACCAAGTGAAAGAAAGCATTTTAAACGTGCTTCAGAGTTTAACCATTGCATATGTTAGAAAGGGCCAAACGGCATGGTGGGAAATGGAAAAATGAACAATGACGTTTCCAGGTTAGTTGTGACTACTTCACAAAAACATGCTATTTTCTTCTTCATGACTGCACAGAATTCTTCGGCGTATCAACAGTAAAGGTGGAAGACAGAGGGGCCTCAGCTTCCTGGGCTCGCCCTGTGGCCCAGGGTCTTAGGCCCACCAGGACCCTGTCAATCAGGTGGGCCTCCAAGGCTGGCTCCCAACACAAACTCACAGCTAACATCATGCTGAATGGAGAAAAGCTAAATGCCTTTCCTCTAAGAACTAGAACAAGACAAGGATCCCTACTGCCACCACTCTTATTCAGCATAGTACTGGAAGTCCTAGCCAGAACAGTCAGCAAGAGAAGGAAATAAAGGGCATAAAATTAGAAAGGAGGAAGTCAAATTGTCCTAGTTTGCAGATGGCATGATGCCATACCATATATAGAAAAATATAAAGACTGTACCCAAGAAACTCTTAGAACTGGTAAATGAATTCAGTAAAGTTGCAGGATACAAAATCAATACACACAAACCAATGGTATTTTTTTCCTCATCAATGGTATTTTTACACACCAGTAACAAACTAGCTGAAAAAGAAATCAAGAAGGCAATTCCAGTTATAGCTACCCTCCAAAAAAGAAATACTCAGGCCAAGTGTGGTGGCTCAAGCCTGTAATCCCAGCACTTTGGAAGGCCGAGGCAAGAGGATTACCTGAGTCCAGGGGTTTGAGACTAGCCTGGGCAACCTGGTGAGACCTCGTCTCTACAATGAATCAAAAAATCAGCCAGGTGTGATAGTATGCACCTATAGTTCCAGCTACTTCGAAGGCTGAGGCGGAAGGGTCACGTGAGTCCAGCAGGTTGAGGCTGCGGTGGCCATGAGCATGCCACTGCACTCCAGCCTGGGCGACAGAGTGAGACTCCAACTCAAAAAAAAAAGAAAAATACTCATGAATATGTTTAACCAAGGAGGTGAAAGATCTCTACAAGGAAAACTATGAAACATTGATGAAAGAAATTGAAGAGGAAACAAAAAAACAAAGACATTCCATACTTATGTATTGGAAGAATGTTGTCAAAATGGCCTTACTGTCCAAAGCAGTCCACAGATTCTGTGCAATCTCTACCAAAACATCAATGTCATTTTCCACAGAAATAGAAAAAACGATTCTAAAATTCTTATGAACAAACAAACCAAAAAAAGCCCAAATAGCCAAAGCAATCCTGAGGGAAAAGAACAAAGCTGGAGGCATACACTACCAGACTTCAAAATATAATACAAAGTAACCAAAACAGCATGGTCCTGGTTTAAAAACAGACACATAGAATAGAGAACCCAAAGATTAATCCATGTATCTACAGTCCACTGATTTTTGACAAAGGCACCAAAACACTCATTTGGAAAAGGATAATCTATTTAATAAATGGTGCTGGGGAAACTGGTTAGTCATATGTAGAAGAATGAAAGTAGACCACTACCTCTCACACTGTGCAAAAATCAACTCAAAATGGATCCAAGTCCTAAATGTAAGACCCAAACATAGGAGAAACACTTCAGGACATTGGTCTGGGAAAAGATTTTATGAGTAAATCTGTGCTGCACAGACAACAAAAGCAAAAACAAACAAATGGGATTATTTCAAACTAAAAAGCTTCACAGCAAAGAAAACAACAGAGTGAAAAGATAACCTACAAATTGGGAGGAAATGTTTTCAAACCATTCAACAGAGGATTAATATCAAGAATATACAGGAAACAAATATCTTAACAACAAAAATCTGATTTTAAAATGAGTACATGATCCGAATAGGCATTTCTCAAAAAGAAGACATACAAGTGGCCAACAAATATATGAAAAGAATGCTCAATGCCACTAATCATCAGGGATGATCTTTATGCAAATCAAAACCACAATGAAACGTCACCCCAGTAAGGATAACCGTTATTGAAAAGACAAACATGATCAAGGATGCAAGGAAAAGGGAGCTCATATACTGTTGAAGGAATATAAGCTAGCACAGGCACTGTGGAGAGTAGTATGGAATTCCTCAAAAAAACTACTACTAGGACTACCATATGATCCACAGTCCACTACTGGACGGGTATCCAAAGGAAAGGAAATCAGTACATTGAAGAGACAGCTGCACTTCCATGTTTATGGCAGCACTATTCACAATAGCCAAGATAGGAAATCAACCGAAATATCCAACAACAAATGAGTGGATAAAGAAAATCTGTATATGGCCAGGCGGTGGCTCAGCCTGTAACTCTGGCACTTTGGGAAGACGAGGCAAGAGGATTGCTTGAGCTCGTGGGTTCAAGACCAGCCTGGGCAACTTGGCAAGACCTTGTCTCTACAATAAATCAAAAAATGAGCCAGGTGCAGTAGCATGCACCTGTAGCTCCAGCTGCTTGGAAGGCTGTGGTGGAAGGATGGCCTACACCCAGCAAGTTGAGGCTGCAGTGGCCATGAGTGTGCCACTGCACTCCAACCTGGGGACAGAGCGAGACTCCAACTCAAAAAAAAAAAAATCTGTATATATACACAGCGTACTATTATTCAGCCGTAAAAAAGAATGAAATCCTATCACTTGTGCCAACACAGATCGAACTAGAGAACATCATGTTAAGTGAAATAAACCAGGAACAGAATGTTTAGCACCACATAATCTCACTCATATATGGAAGCTAAAAAAGGTTGATCGCATAGAAGTAAAAAGTAGAGCACGGGATACTAGAGGTGGGAGGAGGGTCAACGGGGAGAGATTTTATAAAGGATGCAAAGTAACAGCTAGATAGTTGGAATAAGTTCTAGTGTTCTATACCACTATAGAATGAGTGCAGTTAATAACCATATATACTTTCAAATGGGGTTAGGGAGTGTAATGAAGGTTCCCAACTCAAGGAAATGATGTTTGAGGTGATGGATATGCCAGTTACCCTGATCTGATCCCTATACATTGTCTATATTATATACACCCCATAAATATGTGCAGTTATTCTATATCAATGTGAAAAAATTGTAAAACAAAAGACATTGAGTTGGGTGCTTGCTCTCTTGTTCTCGTGTGCACTTGCTCTCTTCCTCTGTGTCCCTTTCTTTCCTCTCCCACCACACACTTGGGAGGAGGCCAGTTGCCATGTTGTGAACAGCCCTTCATAGAGGCCCATCAGGGAAGAAACAAGCCTTTTGCCATCAGCCACATGAGTAAACTTGGAAGCAAATCCTCCAACCCAATCAGACATTCAGATGACTGCTACCCCAGTCAGCAACTTGACTGCAATTCCACGAGAGAGTTTCTGAGCCAGAATCACTCAGCTAAGATGTTCCCAAATTCCTGAATGTTAAAAACTGTATGAGATTACAAATGTTTACTTTTATTTTAAGCAACTGTGTTTGGGAGAACTTTGTTATGTAGCAACAGATAACTAATACAGTTTGTTTCCTAGGGAAAAAAATAAAGCTCCAGGCATCACACTATTTGATTTAAAAATTGACTACAAAGCTGTAATAAAACAATTTGGTACTGGTATAAAAACAGACATGGACCAATGGAACAGAATAAATAGAACCCAGAAAAATATCAACGCATTTACACTCAATTGATTTTCAACAAAAATGCCAAGAACACACAATGGGAAATGGCGTCTCTTCAACAAATACTGCTGGGAAAACAATATTCACACACAGAAGAATAAAATTAGACCCTCATCTCACACAAATCAAGTAGACTTAAGACCTGAAACTAAAACTGGGAGAAAACATAGAGGAAAAGCCCCAAGACATTGGTCTCGGCAAAGATTTTTTTTTTTTTTTTTTGAGTTGGAGTCTCACTCCGTCATCCAGACTGGAGTGCAGTGGCACACTCACAGCCACCCCAGCCTCGAACTGCTGGGCTCTGGCAATCCTTCCACCTCAGCCTTCCAAGTAGCCGGAACTACAGGCACGCGCTACCACACCCGGCTCATTTTTTATTTATTGTAGAGATGAGGTCTCACCAAGTTGCCTGAGCTGGTCTCAAACTCGCAGGCTCAGGCAATCCGTTCGACTTGGCCTCCCAAAGTACTGGGATTTGAGCCCGGCCCAAAGATTTTTTAATATGACCCTAAAGGCATAGGCAACAAAAGTAAAAACAAACAAAAAGGATTGCATCAGAATAAAAATCTGTGCAGCAAAGAGCACAATCAGCAAAGTGAAGAGATCACAGAATGGGAGAAAATATTTGCAAACCATACATCTGATAAAGGGCTAATATCCAAAATATTGAAGAAACTCAATAGCAAGAAAACAACCCAATTTTTTTCAATGGGCAAAGGACCCAACTCTAAAATTCTTAGAAGACATAGACATGGCCAACAGGTGTGTCAGGGAAATGCAAATCAATACCACAATGAGAGAGCACCTTTTACCTGTTAGAATGACTGTTATCAAGAAAGATGAAATAAGCCGGGTATAGTAGCACGCACCTGTAGTTCCAGCTACTTAGAAGGCTGAGGCGGAAGGATCACCTGAGGCCTGAAGGTTGAGGCTGCAAGTGGCCATAAGCGTGCCACTACCCTCCAGCCTGGGCGACAGAGTGAGACTCCAACTCCAAAAAAAATAAAAAAAGATGAGAGAATTGTTGGTGAGGATGTGAGAAAAGGGAACCCTTGTATACTCTTGATGGGAATGTAAATTAGTATGACCGGTATGGAAAACAATATGGGGATTCCTCCAAAACATTAAAAAATAGGACCACCATATGATCCAGCCCACGCCTGGGAATATATTCCCAATCCACTATTGGGAATCTATCCAAAGGAAATGAAATCAGTATGTCAAAGGGCCAGGTATGTGGCTACGCCTGTAATTCCAGCACTCTGGGTGGCTGAGGTGGGGGAACCCAGGAGTTTGAGACCAGACTGGACAACGTAACAAGACCTCGTCTCTACAAAACATTTTTTGAAATTAGCCGAGCGTGGTGGCACACACCTGTAGTCCCAACTACTCGGGTGGCTGAGCTGAGAAGATCGCTTGAGCCCAGGAGTTGGAGGGTGCAGTGAGCCATGATTGTGCCACTGCGCTCCGACCTGGGTGACAGAGTGAGACTCTAAGCCCACAAAATATGTATGTATCCTAGTGTACACCAATAAATAGGTACAATGTTTAGTTGCAAATCAAAAAAACAAAAGAATTGTGGAGTGAGGGCCAGTTGCAAGCCCAAACTTCACCTGCATGCAGCCTACTTATGTAATTAATCCTCACTTGTACCCCACATCTCTATAATAAAAAAGATAAGAGAGGACATAAAAGAAAAAAAAAAGAATCAAGGCAGTTGACTGAATATTAGGACCTCTGTTCAAATCAGGACTAGTAAACACCAACAAATTATTCTTCTCCAGCCCTTTTCTATTTTACAGTCCCTTGGCTTCATCAGGTCACAGCACAGTTGCGTAAATTGCAGCATCTTGACCTTCAGGTCATGCCTTCCTAAGGACATACTCTGGGATGGATTTGAAGAGCCTTCTTGTCTCATCTTGACAGCTGGGCAGTGCTGGCAGTTCCTGCCATCTGGACGCCTGGCCTGGTCCCTTCTCGTGGCACTCAGTGCCTGCTCTACTCTGGAGTGACGTCAGGTCCCACTTCAAAGCAGTTCCTTGGGGACGAAGACTCTTATCTGGGAATCTCTTTAGAATCGGCAACAGCACCTGCTCCTGCTGGTGGGGCCTTAGGAGCTTGCGGGGAGGGTGTGGGGAGCTCTCAGGGTCCCACAGCAGGCCGGGAACCAGGCTCATAGCATGGAGACAGCAGCTCTGACCGCCTTGCCTCAGCCCCAGTGCTGAGCTCCAGCCATGTTTCTAGGTCACGGGCCCGCCCCTTAGCTGTGACCAGCGATGAGGAGGCTCTGAGGGGGTCGTTTCCGAGACCCTACAGCTGCCATTTGGGGAAGGCACGTACCGGTCAGAACATTCTCCTTCTCCCATCCTGCCCACGAGGGCGAGGAGGAGGTGATCCTCCAATCAGGACCCTGGTGGGAGAGGGGAGGGCGTTTGGGTGGGCCAAGAAGCAGCAGTGTTCGTCACAGCTTGGTCTCTCCTTTGTACTTGGTAAACAGCGAATATTTGAATCCCCCCTGCCCACCTTCCCAGGCTCCTTATTCCCCCACAAGACCCCATTATACTCAGTCATTCCCCAGGATAGACACTGTAGACACAAACGTGATTAACACACAACCACAAGCCCGCAGACACTTCATGTAGAGAAGGACGCACCCTGAGCAGAAAACTCTTCCTTCCTAGTTCCATCAACACTTGTTTTTATTGATTTATTTTTATTTATTTATTTATTATCTATTTATTTTGAGTCAGTGCCTCACTCTGCTGCCTAGGCTGGAGTACAGTGGCACACTCACGGCTACCCCAGCATCAACCTCGATCCTTCCGCCTCAGCCTTCCAAGTGGCCAGAACTACAGGCGTGCACTACCACGCCCCGCTCATTTTATTTATTTATTTATTTATTTATTTATTTATTTATTTATTTATTTATTTATTTTAGAGACGAGGTCTCCCCAAGTTGCTTTTTTTTTTGAGTCGGAGTCTCACTGTGTCACCCAGGCTGAAGTGCAGTGGCATGCTCACGGCCACTGCAGCCTCGACCTGCTGGGCTCAGGCAATCTTTCCACCTCAGCCTTCCAAGTAGCCGGAACTACAGGCACACGCTACCACACCCGGCTAGTTTTCAATTTTTTATTGTAGAGACAAGATCTCACCAAGTTGCCCAGGCTGGCCTCGAACCCACAGGCTCAGGCAGTCCACCCGCCTCAGCCTCCCAGAGTGCTAGGATCACAGGCTGAGCCACCGAGCCCAGCCTATAGCTTAATTCTTATAAAAAGATGGCTGAGGTCCCTTGGCTGCTGCCAGCCTGTGCACTTGTTTATGTGGGGATGTGCTGTCTGCTCTTCTCTCTGTGCTACTTGGCTCGTTTCTGTTTCTGGGTAAGGGTCTTTGTGCTGGTCCACTGTTGGCAGATATTATTGGTCATAGCCTCTGCTTTTCCTTCTGCCTCTTTACATTTTTATTATCTTGTTTTTTTATGTATTAAAATTCCAGTGGGATCCTCTTCCCTAGGAGCATGGCTTGCCACAACTGGTATGCACTTGCTCAGGTTTTCCTGTTGCTGGGGTTAGAATAGTCAGGTGTTAAAACTTAATGGCCAATGTGACTGTTTTAAGTGGTGGGTGGGGATAACACCTCCCTCACGAATAGCATGAAGGCCCTTAAAAAGAAGCAGCCTTCCGTTGGCTTGGCCTTCAACCTTCTGCCAAGTGTTCCTCACCTCTGTGGATACAACATTAAGGCGCCATCTTGGAAGCAGACAGAGGCCCTCACCAAACAACCAAACCTGCTGGCACCTTGACCTTGGACTTCTCAGCCTCCAGAACTGTGAGAAATTAAATTTCTGTTGTTTATACATTACCCGATCTCAGGTATTTTGTTATAGCGGCACAAAACTGGACAAAAGACACATGTTCTTATGAGCATCTGCTCATGTTGAACTAGTTTGCCTTTCACTGAAAGGCATGGTGTGGGGTACACATCCGAGTTTCCTTTTTTCCCTACTTTGGTTTAATTATCCTAATTATTAATCAAGAACTGAGCCAGTGAGGGTGCAGGCCGGTGGGGAAGGGGCCTTGGAAAGCCTCCTGGAAGGAGGGGTGCCAGGCTGTGGGTTTCCTTCAAGCTCCAGGGCTGTCCCCCCTTCTGGCTCACGTGGCTGTGTCCAAGGGCATTGAGCAGGGATGGTGGTGACGTGGTATCTGGGGAGAGCAGCCGGCCCAGGCTTCCGTCCCATCTAGGAGGTCGTGGGTGTGCGTCCAGGCCCGGTTTAACCAGATGATTTCCATGTAGCGTCTGGGGTGAGGGTTCCGAAGTGCCACCAGGGTTGAGAATCACTGCTCTTGTCACTCCTGCTGGGGCCCCATACCCCACCGCCCACCTGAGGGTGAATGAGGGCAAAACCTGGCATGGCCTGGTCACTCTTTGTATAAGGTACAATGGGGGACAATGGCAGCCGTCAGCCCTCAAGCACCACTCCGGGCCTGGCCTTCATTTCTGTTCTTCCTCAGTAGCCGGGGTGGGGAGAGTTGCTGTTACCTCTGCTTTACTCAAAGGGTAATCATAAAGTTAGGGTCAGAGACCTGCCAGCTAACAAGCTGTATTTGGAGCTTTGGCTGACCCCAGACTCACCTGGTAATGAACAGGAAAAGCAAATCCGCTTTCCCTAGGCTGAGGCCTGAAGAGCCCACCAGAGCCTGCCCCAGGGCCCTGTGAGGGGAGCAGCGGTCACCTGTAATGCCTTGGGGAAAGTCAGAGGCCCCAGGAACAGCCTGCAGGTGGGGAAGGCACTGATTCTGCCAGCTGAGGACACTTTGCAGGGCTGGTTCTGGCCAGGCCACCTTGATCTCTGGAGGCTTTTCTCAGGTCCCTGTGTGTCTCGCATGTGTTTTTCTCATGCAGCTGCTTTCCCAGCCCTGAAAGAGTATGGCATCCTGAAGAATGCTGATCTCTGTGCTGTGCAAGGCGTGGTCACAGCCCCAGAGTGAGGGTGGGGGAATCCTGGAGCAAATGACCAGTCTGTCTCCTACGCTGTTTCAAAACAAACAAACAAAAGTGTGTGGGGGTGTGTGTGTGTTGTGAGTGACAGTACCCCCCACTGTGATTACAGTGAGAATTGGAAATAACGTCTGTCAAAATCCAGGCCATCGTCAGTGCCATCAGTCAGTAGTTACTTCCTGAGTGCCAAGTATATGCCAGGCACCGTGCCTACTACAGGGATAAGCAGTGAGCAGGCCAGACATGGCCTCTCCTCCGACGGAGGGGAGGAAGGTTACAAACCTGAACAGACACGACACAGGTTGTAAGACATCGTGATGTACAGGAAGTGCCAGGTGAGGGTCTGGGAGGGACCCTAACCTGTGCAGAGCCCTTCCTTTCATTAAATGTTGACTCCTCCCTCTTGGCTCTAGTATAATCTTTCATGCCTTTACCATCAAAGGAACAGAAAGCAAAGCTTTGTCAGTCACTGCTCTGCAGAAATCAGAGCAGCAGCTTAGTGTTGGAGTTGATAAGCTCTAGCCAGGTGGCCTCAGAGCTCAGGGTGCCAGCTTCCCCCACCCAGACACAGGCACCAGCCTTGGTCACAGGGCCGGGAAGTAGTGGGCGAGGACCCCAGTGAGCAGGGAGGACAAAAAGCACTTTATGCCCATCAGGGTGCTCTGCAGTCACCGGGAATGCGACATTCTCAAGCAAGAGCCATGTGCCCTGGGAAGAGTCTGCCCAGAGTAGTGATGGGCCCTGCTCACCCTCTGGCTGGACACATGGGAGGCAAGGCTGGATTATGTAGGGCTGACACGGTGGGCAGGCAGGGGAAAGGCTTCATGGAAGAGGTGACACTTGTCCCACCTGAGGAAGTGGACAGGGAGGAAGGACAACAGCCTGAGCTGAGCCCACCAGGGAGGAGCCATCTGTGGACGACAGGCCCATCCCGTCCCAAGAGGCAACCTTGACTTTCGGGGCCTTGCTCTGATTCACACTGTCCTGCTTTATTCCCGAGGGCTTTTCAGGAGACAGTTTCTGTGAGAATGGGTAGGGCAAGCTTGGCCTTCATGCCCCAGCCAGTGGTGTGGAGGGGCAGAGCCTGAGAGGGCCCTGGCGCCCCTGCCCCTCCCTTCTGTCATCAGGCCATGAGGATGGAGACAGCCTGCTCTCCTGGGCAGGCAGAGTGGCCGGTCAGGAAGAGCTCTGAGCTGGGTTCTAGGCACAGCCCCCCACGACCCTACGTGAGCTGAGGAAGGCTGCTGGAACCCTCTGAAAGTTAAAAGATATAAAAGTGATCCGTTCCATCCAGTCAAGGGCCCCGGGATGTGGGAAAATGCTTTACAAAGGTCATAAATCAACAACCAGAACCACGTGGTGAGGGAAGGGCAGGTATTTGTGGAAGAGGAAAGCCCACAGGGGCCTCGACCATGATGAATGTTGTAGTGAATAACTCATTTGGAGTTTTGGGGAACCTTTTAGAAGTGGTGTATTTCCCTCAGCTCACCCTGCTGAGAAGGCTTTTCCAAAGATGTGACTCCAGAATCAGGTGCCTATGACCTACCCAGACAGGCAAGAAAGGCCTCTTGCCGTGTTGTCTTCCAGGCAGGGTGGACTCCAGGCCCAGAAAAGCCTGCGTCTCGCTGAGCTCCCAGTGTGGATGGATCAGAGGCTCCAGCAGCCACCTCCCCCTGGGACATCCGCGGCATCTTTCTGCCACCCACCTCCTCCATAGCCCGGATCCCCCATGATGTTTCTCTCAAGGAAAATAGCTGCCTGACACTTACCTGCTTACACACTCCAGGGAGAACTCACCATACCTGTGCTGAGGAAGCTTGTTTTCCTATCTCCATCCCTCCTGAGGGCAGGGTTGTGTTGGGTTCACTCCCATGTCCTCCCTGGCACAGTCGAGTGATTTACTGAGTGCCAAGTATACTTCAGGCACTGCTTGAGACAGAGGTGTCACAATCTTTAAAGTCCCTCTTTTTCATGTAAACTTTTTCAGGACAAAATTGCACAAACGTGCAGCTGGACTCGGTGTGAAAACACCTGTATAGACAGCGTCCCATATGTCCCCGCACCACCAAGTGAACCAGTGTCCTGACTTCTATTAGCTTGGATTGTTTTGCCCGTTTTGAACTTCGTATCAATTACTCTTTTGGAAATGGCTTTTTCCACTCGACATTACATCTATGCAAGGTACCCATGTGATTTACTCTCATGGCTGAAGAGCATCCTGTTGATTAAGCCTTCATTTACTTCTGTTGTTAGTGGGCATTTGGGCTGTTTCCAGTACTGGCCTAGTACCACTTTTGTTCCTGCCTTTTGTTTTGGTGAACATATGTGCCCATCTCTGTTGGATATAAACTTAGGAATGATTTTGTGGGGTAGGATGTAGGTGTAATGAGCCCCTTGTTGAATGTATGCATGCCTGCGAGAATGAGCAAGCATTTACAGAGGAACAGGCAAGATGGGAGGTGGGTTTCTCTTGCTCTCACAGTCTTCCTGAGTTTGGCTGCAAGTGCCAGGCCCAGGCATCTGCCTCCTGTCCTGGGCAAGGTCGCTGGCTTTGGAGATGGGCAGGATATACTGTTAGGCGGCTGAGTGGGGCTGGATTGGGCCCTGCGAGGGCCTCAGCTTTACACCAAGACACTTCTCTGTGAGAAAAGCAGTGCTCCCCCCATTCAGGACATCTGTCCCCTCAGCACTCTGTGCTGTGCCCATCTCAAAGGTTAGTACTTGGTCCCAGTAGTGCTGGGGGCTCATCCCAGCCTCTAGCAAACTCGAGACCTCATGGATGCCCAAATTGGCCTCTTTTATCTCTAGAAGACTTGGCCTATCGTCCTTCAATGCTCCCATCACCCACTCTCACTCAACCTGAGATGGGGATTTCTAGTCAGCTGCCTCCCTCATACTTGCCACTACTGACTACTCCATGACCCCATCAGTCCCTCTCTCTCTCTCTGAGTCAGTGTCTCACTCTGCTGTCCAGGCTGGAGTGCAGTGGCACAGTTACAGCTCACTTTAGCCTCGACCTCCCAGGCTCAGGGGATCCTCTGGTCGTAGCCTCCCGAGTAGTTGGGATTACATGCACGTACCATCATGCCCAGCAAAAAAATTTTGTTTTGGTAGAGACAAGGTCTTACTGTGTTGCTTAGGCTGGTCTTGAACTCCTGGGCTCAAGCAATCCTCCCACCTGGGCCTGAAAGTCTGGGATTACAAGTGTGAGCCACCACGTCCAGCCCATCAGTCCCTCTCTATGTGGCTGGTAGGAGGCATAAGTAGAGCCCAGTTATTTCCTGTTTGGTTCAGAAAACACAGAGTAGCTACAGGAATTAACTGCCTGTGACCCTTGAATATGCTGGCTCTGGGGAGAGAATAATCCTCTTGGGGTAGGACTGATCCCTTTTGGACCCCCAATAATCTGAAGGAAGCACAGTGAATTCTAGATGGACCCACTGATTTTCCATGGACCTCTCTCGGTGACTTGTCCAGACACGCCCATTGTGTGCCCACACTCATCAAGAAACCCAAATCCCTGACGTCCTGTATGCTCCAGTGCAGCCTTGAAACTATGCTAGCATCATCTCACCATTCTGGCTTCCTAAGTAAAGCAGGCTCTGTGCATCTCTGTGCAACTCATACCCAAGCCTCAGTGAACCCGCCCTTCTGATACCATGTGATTCCCTGGCTTTTCCCAAGAGCTCTTGAGCTGGCTGTCTGACTGCTTAGAGTGGTGTTGCTGATAGGCTGGGATAGTTTTTCCAGGTCCTTCTGCAAATAAGTCAGTATGCCCACCTCTGCTCTGTAATCATCGACATCACAGCTCACACTGGCAGAGTCTAAACACGAGGGCAGAAACTCACCCCTTTAATGCACAGGGTCCCAGTTAAGGCAGATATCAGATGCTCTTGGCAGGGTACTCAGACAGTCAGGGTCTACACTGTGCCTGGGAGTAGACTGGTCCAGGAGTCGAGGCCAAGGAGGATGACGCTGAGGACATGCAGTAGTTGAGGGAAGCAGTTGTTATCAAGAGTCCTAACCCCAGCAGAAGTGGGGGAGCGGAGATAAGAGCAGTGATTCTACACATGCTAAAACCTAAGGCCAGTTCCCCATGAGCGCGAGGCAGCATCTGGTTCTCAGGACCAGGCCCAGGTCCAGCCAGGCTGGCACACAGCCAGAGTGACCTAGCCAAGGGTGACCTCGGGTGAGACCCAGAAGGCTGAGCTACAGTTCCCTGGATGCTCCCACCAAGAAGCCAGGGCTGGTCTCCATCTGGGTGGGTCTGGGCATCCGAGCAATGGCCTCAGGGCTTCAGCTGTGGGTGCAAGGCAGGGCAGTTTGGCTGCCGGGGCTCACCAAGTGGGAGAGGAACACTGGTTGACTTGGGCTCAGCGGGAGTTTGGGGCTCTGGCCCTGCCACTTCCTGCCATGTGACCTTACCATTGACTTAGTGCTTGGCTGCTTCAGCTATAAACTCTGCCCTGCAGAGTTGCCAGGTATAGTGCAGAAGCCACCATCTGGGAGACACTCTGGGAACTGTCGGTCCCTGATCAGACACTGCATTGACCCATGAGTCGCATTTATCATCACCCTGCAGTGATGCTCCAGGTCTTTGTCCTGGGGGAAAAAATCATCTGGGGCTTTATTTTATTTTATTTTTTTGTTGAGTTGGAGTCTCACTCTGTCACCCAGACTGGAGTGCAGTGGCCGCTTCTGGCCACCGCAGCCTCAACCTGCTGGGCTCCGGTGATCCTTCCACCTCAGCCTTCCAAGTAGCTGGCACTACAGGCGCGCTCTACCACACCCGGCTAATTTTTTTCAAATTTTATTCTAGAGATGAGTCTCACCAAGTTGCCCAGGCGGGTCTCGAACCCACGGGCTCAGGCAATCCATTCACCTCAGCCTCCCAAAGCGCGGGATTACAGGCTGAGCCACCGAGCCCGGCTTATCTGGGGTTTTATACCAGGTGTCAGGCAACGTTTCACAAAGGACTATGATGTTTCCCCAGAGCCCAAGCTTTCTGACCTCCCATCTCTGGATTCACACATGGAGATGAGGGCTGGGGACAGACAGGAAGACATGAGTCCTTACCCCTTTCTCCAGCCCACCTGCCCATGAACTCTCCAGCCACAGGTCAGTGTCTGGGAAGGGGTCACTCCTCAGCGCAGGCCTGTTGTTTCAGAACACACACTGCCTGCCATCGGGTGCATGGGCAGGTGTAGCAGCTGCCTGGACTCCCGGGCTCACCACGTGCCCCCACAGACCCAGCAGAATCAAGTTCTGTCTGTGCTCATTGTCCAAGGACTTTCCATCTTCAAGAGAACATCCTGGGTTGGGGTTGCTTCTGATTATACAAGTAATATATATTCATGTTAGAAAACTAGGTAACTCAAAAAGCAAATAGAAAAACACTATTACACCTTGGCATATTTGCTTAGCCTTGCTTTTTACTTGCGTTTCCATAACTCCCCCCATCTCCCCATCCCCAAAGAATCCCGCCTGGCCTCCAACTGTCCCTCCCAAGCCTTCCCACAGAGACTGAGTCCCAGAGAAAGGAGTAACCCTTTCAGCACAGAACTGGGGCGAGACACCAAGGGTTAAAGGCACTGCCAATTCCTAGTGATTTGATTGTAATGAGGATGAGATGCTAAATTAAAGTTTATTGCAAAATAAGTGTGTGTAGTCAGCATTTGTAAGAGGCTACAGTGAGATGCCTTCCAGAACTTAGCAATACAATTATGTTGAGAGTTAAATTAGTAGCATACACTCGCAGATGAGATCAGTTGTCTGCAGGAGTCACTTTAAAAGACAAGTTATCTTTCATGAAGGCACAAAGAGCTAGCCTCGAATGCGAGGGAAGATGTGACTAAACATGGAGAAGCAATGGCCTAATCTAAGCACTGGACATCTGTGGGAACATGGCATGGGGTGGGGGGAGGTTCTGCGTGGGACACAGAAAAAGGGGTGGGGAGGCAGGCCTGCCGGCGTTTCTCCAGCACTTTGGGGATGAGCCACCGGCCTGTGGGCAGGTACTCGCTGGGTGAGGGACAGGAATGTAAAAAGCACCAGGGGCATGTGCTCTAGAGCCCAAGGGACTGGGTTCAAATCCTGACTGCCACCGGTGTACACGCTGTGTCACTGCGGGCGAAAAACACGCACTTCTTGGGCTCTTTTCCTGATGTGTGAAATTGGGCTATCATCCCTGACAGGGCTGCTGTGAAGATTGTGCACAGCACGCGAAAGATAGCTGTGGCACTAGAATTGTTAATATTAGGAACGATTTTATTCTCATTACTGACGAATATGAATAAATTTAGATATTTCAATAGAAGCTAACCCCAGAAGCTGTTCTTTTCTGGGTATGCCGAATAAAAACATGCCAGCCCTGCTTACCACACCAAGGTCTGGACCCTGAGCTTTGGTGACCAAGCGACCCCCAAGTGTCCTGTGTCCCCAAAGTTCTACCTGCAGCCAAATACTTCTTACACAAGCACAAAGGCTGTACCTTCATGTGAAATAAATGCTATTTATGGGGGAATCGTTTTATTTGCTATAAACCCAGTGTAGCCAACAAAAATGGTCTTACTACAAACAGTTCTGGGAGCTTTTCAGGAGTGGAGACCATGAATATGTACTGTGGATGGTAATATTTACCTGCCCTTCATGAAATTGTGTAAAGGTCAAATGGAATAATGGATATAAACTATTTCCCTACATATAGTACACACTTAATATAAGTGGTTCACATTTTGCAAATGTGGGTTTTGGGGTTGAGGGGTAGGGTTATTCTGTACTCCAAAACAGCAGATTTTTTTCTGGTACAAAAGAAAAAAAATCATGTTTATTTTACAAGGCAGTATTTTCCTAAAGTGTTACACATAAAGGAAGTTGTGCTGTCCATAAGAAAACAAGATTAATTTAGGAAATTACAGAAGAGTCAACATTGTGCTTAAAACTTTAAAACAGTTTAAAAAATAGCACAGGAAGTGAATATTGCAAGGTATGAACAGCCTTAAAAAGTGAACACAATGACATGGAAGCTCCAACAAGAACTTGCCAGAGAGAGGTTGCTTTCCGTTGCCTAGAGAGCACGCTTCAGGCTTTCAGGGAAAAGCCCGGAGAACCAACTGAAACCGGCCTTTTCCTAGTACAGTTCACTCAGTTATCCACAGTCATGAAAAGGAGCTGTGACAACATTTTTAAACGGTGACTAATTTCACAACCAATTTTGAGACGCACCTTTGTGTTTATGTCTGGACGTGAGAAAGACCGCCATCCCCAGGCCTGACGGAGTAGGGGAACTCCTCCTGCCTGCCCTCCCTTCTCCTCAGTGGGGAGGGACTAGGTTGCACTACTGAAAAGTCTACAACAGAACGGGCCCCCTCCATTCTGGCTCACACCTCTTCTGGAGAAGGGAGTAGGAAAAGAAAACTGTTTAAATGTTTTCCTCATGTAATAAGCCAAAATGTGACAATAAAATTTGCAAGCAAGATGTGGGAATAATTAAGAGCTGACTGTGTAAGTATTATTTTGTAACTTGTGCTTTTTTTCCTTGCCTAGTAGTATCTATACCACCAAACTTAGCTAGATATAGTGACAGCTTTCTAAATTACCCAGCTGCATCCTATTACCCAAGTAGAGAATTACATTTGTATAAAAGCAGTTTGTTATGAGCAGTCCCAAAAGATTTTTGATGTTTCAAATAGACAAGAAAGTGAAGGATAAGAAACAAAACCACCACTCCCAAGATAAGGTCAAATCCAAAAAGTATTTCAGGAAAACAGCCATGTGGTTTTGGTCTGCTCTTGGCTTTGTTTTTGTTTTACTTAGTATTGTATTACCTTGAACTACAAGTCCCCTTCTAGGAAGCAACTGTTGTTCTTCAGGGCTATCCTCAAATTCTCATTTCGAATCTTAAAAATTACAAGGTAAAAAATACCTAGATTTGATAGTAAAGTCTTACTTTTTAATGTAATCAAATTAAAATTATAATTATAAACACAAAAGCATTTTAATTGCTTTTCTCAGAAAACTTATGAGCGTATTTGAAACTTGAAAGTTCTAGAATAATTCTTGGTTAGATAAGAAAACCAAATTTCATATTTAGAAAAATTAAGCTTCTACCCAATAGCTTGTATACAAACTTTCCAAAAGTAGGAACGGTGCCAGGTTTCCACAGAAGCCCAAGAAAGCAGTTTATCCGTCCACACAGCCCAACCCTTGCTCCAAGTGAGTAGACTACTACGTGCAAATCACCAAACTTTCCCATCAGTCAGTGCACAAGTGTTAATCACGGGCTATTTAACATGACTGTATTCAATGTCTATAGTGCAGGCTGCAGTCTAAACATTTTCTAAAGTGCCTATAAATATGCTTATGCAAATTAGCAACATAGTATCAGCACTACAGAGAAATTCCTTCATATAAAACAGAATAGGCCTAGAATTTAAGTTGAAACTACATATTTTTACATACTTATCAGCTGATTTTGAAATGCAAGCATAAGGAAACAATTCCAGTTCAATCATATATTTCAGAGAACTACTAACAGTGCTAGGACCAAAAAAAAAAAATCTTGTTTGTGCTTACTTAGAAAAGGCTGTTTTGGGATCCAAGAGTATCTGATATTTAGAATCCAATGGAACATCTCCAATTCTATACAATAGATAGTAATAAGCAAAGCTGAGTGCATTTTTAATTATAAAGAGATTGTGTAAATATTTAAAGTGATTATCAACTATTATTAAATCCAAAAACTCCATTAAAATCGTGGCTAATCTGAATGGCAGTTCAGGAGTTTAAAAAACAGGAACCTAGACAAAAGTCATGGATGGTACTGATCAAGGGCCAGCCCTGACACTTAGCCAAGGTTCACGGCCGAATGCATGGCCTTGTGACCACGTATTTCCATGGCTTTGGAAGCCTGGTCCTTGACTCCAATTAGTTTAATGGGCAGTTATGCAGGCCTGTCATAAGACATTGATGGGGATGATGTAGGGGAGGAGGCCCCTCTATACGCCTGCTAGGAGGATAGGTCACTCCCAGGGGAATTTACACAGGGCCCTGGTGTTGCTGTGACAACCCTGAATACGACAAATGGTTGCACCCCTGTGGCATGATGTGTGGCTGCAAGGCCCACGTCTGCCTTCAGCTGGCCATGCTCACAATGGAGGCACTGAGAACCTCGAACCTCCAGGAGGGCTCATCAGGTGTTCCTCAGCCACCTGGCCACGGGCAGGGGAAGGCCCTTCATGCCTCTGTGTGCCCTCTCCTGTGCTCCGCTGTTCCTGGAACTCCTCGCACCACCTTGGTTCAACCTGATGCGTCTCTAAATTTCAGTAAGTGGGAACTTTATGCCGCCTTCTCACCTAGCATAGTGAGTCTTAACTGTTTGCAAAAATGCATCCTCTGCCTTCTAAACTGCATGAATGTTTAGGCTGCCTAAACCTAACAAAAAAGTTCTATCTAGACTTGAACTACACATCCGAAAGCAGAATCTTCCTCGAGTCATCTGTGAAGGATGCCACACGGAGGTTTCGGGGAGAGCAAAACAGGCCTCTTATTTCTAAAATACAACCTAATGTGACAAAGGAGATACAACCTAATGTGTTGTGTTGACAGAGGGCATGATAATGCCACCAGAGCACGCTCTCAGATAGTGAAGACAGAAGTATTTTTCTACTTCCAACTTTGATGGTTCTCATTTCATTAGACCATATTCAAAATTTCCTGAATTCTTAGCTACACCTTACAGATAGAAGATTTGGAGAAATGGCAGATAATCAACTCACACAAGAATACATAGTATAAGTGGACACTGGGAGTAGAATTCTGAAGAGAGCTAAAGAATTACTCATGATTTTGTGCATGTGAGAGGAGAGAATATACACAATGGGCTATAGATATCAGTGTTGTAAAGTAAATGAAAATTACACAAAATATTTTCTCCTGACTTAGCAGCGAACTATTTCAACTGCTTTTGCATTTGCATAAAAGAATCCATGCATCATACTGAATTCTAATCCATTTCTCACCTAAGCCATTCTAATGCTTCATACAACCAAATGAAGCAGAATTAATCAAACCTATTAGATTCATTCCTAATCCCTAAAGGACTTCTGTCTTTAGCATTTCCATGCTAACTAAAACTATTAATTGATTTTTTTCCCCTTAAGATGTCAGATGTGGCTGCCTCCTAAATACAATACCTATATAACTTCCTAAGAGTTTCCCCAGATTTGAAGAACAATTAAGAAAAGCAGGGAAATGTTGGGAAACCCACCCAAGAGGCCAGCTAAAATGCTGTATCACCTTCCCCAGCAGGCCTAAGCCAAGTACTTCTCTCCTCCCCTCCCCCTGGGCTCCCAGAGCAGGCTGGGTACTGTTAGCTGAATGTGTCTTCGCCCCTGTTGGACTGTGGGCCCCTTTGTGGTGGGAATGAGGGCTTATTCATTGCGTCTCCACACACCTGCAGTATGTAGGTGCTCAGTGAAGCCTGGACTGAGCATGAGACAGAGTGGCCACCTCTTCTTAGTGAAGGTCAGCCCAGTCATGGAGCACTGTGTGCAGAGCACTGAAATAGGCCAGGACAGCTCTGATCCAGACCCAGTGCAGGGGTGGGGAAAGGGAAAGGACAGCGTCTACCAGTGTACACTCTGCTGCCCTTGAGTGAGCGGCTTCCTGCATGGGGCCAGCAGGATAGGAGCAAGTATGCCAGAAGGAATGCCGAGAGTCTTTCTGTGAAGGACCGGCTGCTGAAAAAACACTGTCTCCTTCGCTCTGGCAGCTCCTTGATCTGATCCATGATGTTCTGTGATCACCATTCATGCTTTCAAAGTTCCCAGTGAAATTAAGGCTGGGTCACAACTCATGACACCAGATGCTACATAGAAAGCAAGTCAAGGTACAAAAGAATAATAAAAAGAATGTCTTAGTTACAAGACTAATTGAAGAGTGAAGCTAATCAGCATACCACTGAACTGCTATGGTTGTAAGAGAGGGCTAGAAAATACCAACAGCATTGGCAAAAGGCTCCATCAGCAAAGGTACAAAAGCTCAGCACAGGTCGGAGGCTGCAGCTTCCTGCCTGGACTCTACACGGTGGTTTCTATTGTTTCAATCACTTCCAGGTCAGATTGTGAGGGGGAGAGGAGGGTGCACTCGTCCGGTTCCCAGCTGCTCTCTGGACTGTAATCTTCCTCTGAGCTCAGTTCTGCTCCTTCTTCGGTGTCCTCATCACACGATTCCACATAGTTTGCCCCGATTGCATTGATACCAGAGTCCTCGGAGCTTGAGGGAGAAGAGCAGTGATCTATTTTTGGTGTATTGCTCTCTTTTGAAATTAAGGCATCGTGTGCAGAGACCTCCTCAGGGCTCATTTTGTGGGAATGTGGTGCCGGCTGCTTCTGCACATAACACATCTTCCCATTAATACATTTAACCTGATAGTTGTCGATGAAGAGGTCTGAAATCATACAGTACCTTGGTGACTCGGGGGGAAGGGGAGGCTGGAAGACAGATGCAAATTTCAAAAAGTGTTCGGTGAGAGAGACTGAGATCTGGATGGTGTTTGTGGGTTCCCGAGGCCTGGCAGGAATCTCAGTGCTTGGAAGCAGTTCCACAGGGGTCATAGGCTGATATACGTATTTACCTGTGGAGACACAGAGAAGACAGGTGAAGTCTACTAGTATTACACAAACTGTATTTATACAGCCATAATGGTCTCTTTCTGAGGACTCAGAATGCCTTAAAAAATATTTCAGTAACACCTCAAAAGAAACTAGTAATAAAATCATTCAATGTTGCTGTGGTAATTAAAAATAAGGCATGGTGTATAATAATTTTAATCTAAAAACCTCAACATACTTCTGAAATCTCAATTTATAAGTCTGTCTAGTGTCTCTGAAGTAAGTGGACAGACACTGTAATCCTTATTTTACAGAGTTACTCATCATACCAGAACAAAGAACACCCACCATGTAGTATGGTTAAAAACATGAGATGTGAAATAGTAGTATAATTTACAATAAAATTATAATTCCTCTGTTATCTTTAATAATGTTTTATTTGTCAATATAAACATTTAAAAATAGAAGTGTATATACCAATTTATTATCAGAATTACAGAAGATTTTCGCTTTCTAGGTTTCTATGTTTTAACAGAATACACATACACACATACATATATATTTATTTAACAGGTAATAGCCTATTAGATTGTCCTGGCCACCCTCAGTGACTAGGGTAAAGTCTAGGGAATGAAGTAACTTCTCTCAAAACCCAAAGTTCATTGGTGGCCCAAATATTTTTTGCGCTTATAAGCAACATCTGCACTTCTTTAGGAAAGGGCTCTTTAACCTTATGTCCTGCATTTCAGACAAGATAATTCTTTGTTGTGGGAGCTGCCCATGTGCTGTAGGATGCTGAGCATCATCCCTAGCCTCTACCCACTAGATGCCAGTAGCAGCTCCTCCCAAGTGAGACCACCAAATGTGTCCAGATGTTGTCAAATACCCCCAGGGGCAAAACCTCCCCTGTCAAGAACCACTGACTTATGATTGCCTCACGAGCACCCTCTTGCAGGCAACTTGCTCACTGTGTTGGGCACTCGCTCTTTTGTTTCATTTCCTGGTCAGACTGAAATTCCTTCTAGGATAGGAACTACATTTGTAAGAAAAAAGCCTGTCTTGGGCTTTCCAATGTTAATTAATTCATGGAAGAGTAGTAACTGCAGATCAGAAATATGAGCAGTAAATATGCCACAAATCACACAACATCAGTAAGCTACTGAGATCCAAGCTTGCTTGTATGTTTTACTAGTCTCTTGACTCCTCTACGAAAAAGTAGTTTAGATACTACAGTGTCTTTATAACTACATGACTTTAAAAGTATCTTCAGTTTCATGCTGTAGTACCACATAGCAAGACCCCAAGCCACTTTTTTTTGTTTCCCCAGAGGAAAAAAATCCTGAAAGGGAAATATTTGCCAATGTAGAAAAGGTGAAACACAAAACAGCAGAAGCACTAAAAAACATTGAAACCCACGAGTTCAAAAACTGTTTTGAGCAGTGGAAAAAAGCATCTTGATAGTTGTATTTCATCCAACAGAGAGTACTTGAAAGGTGACTGAAGTTTAAACATGTAAGAATACACAATTTTTAATAAATTCCAGGTTTTTGGGGTCCCCTCCATACATGCTGTTGATATTCATTACAAGTGATGCTTGTTAACTTTGAAACTTACTTAATGAGGTGTCCATCTAGATTTCTCCATTATAAAGTTACTGTTTTTCTCTTTGTAAGAGATATTTTGAGGCCATGCAGATATCCTGTTTCTCATCATACTTTCAACCTACTAAGTTTAGCATGCATACGTGAGTCTTGTCTGCAACTATCATTACTGTGGTGTTTGCCACAGAGTGATTTTCTGTTTACATAATTCCTTCTATATTTATTTATTGGAATTCCATGAGTGAAAGTTGATGCTATCAGAATGAAATCACTTTTTGTCAGACCCAACCACACCAGAGCCAAGAGCGCCCAAAGGTGGAGAGTTCATGCTTGCATGTCTGAGATTAGGCTGTTTCAAGGACCTCCTAAAATAACCCACAATAAATTCTTTCTGTAGGACTGCAGCAATTCAGATAAGATACTATCAAAAGGACATATGCCCAATAATGGCAACTCTGACTCCAAGCCAGAGTTGACAGCAACTCTGGCTTGGAGTCTCTAAAACCAGTAAACTCTGTTTCCAAGCAGCTTGTGTGAACTTTTGCCAATAAAAACTTCTTTTCCTTCCCCTCTTCAGATGGACATGTGGCTTGGAATAGCGGTGCATCTCAGGTTATAATCATCACTTCTAATTCCCAGATAAATTTTGACATATTTGGAGATATTTTTTCTGATTTTGTTTTTTCGGTTGACATAGTAAGCACCAAGAGTTGTTCCTTTTCCCTCATTTATTTATTCATCCAATCATTTCTTTAAGCATGGACTCATAGCTATTTATTTGATTCTCTGAGTTGCTGTTACTGTCATTATTTTGTTGCTCAAATTGTCACAGATTTTGCTCTTGGGAGCTTCTTAAAGTTGGATCCTGAGTCCTTTCAGCATACTCACATTCTTCAATAAAGACTTCTTTACTTTCTGGTGCCATAAGACATTACTGGTTTATTTGTACTTTCCTTGTCCCAGTCTGGGAATCACCATTTCTTCAAGGAGCCCTAGTTCCTTTTATTAAAAACTTATACACAGCCAGGCTCGGTGGCTCAGCCTATAATCCCACGCCTTTGGGAGGCTGAGGTGAGTGGATTGCCTGAGTCCACAGGTTCGAGACCTGCCTGGGCAGCGAGACCTCATCTCTACTATAAATCAAAATATCAGCC
>NW_007245949.1:60516-108441 GCF_000164805.1 Carlito syrichta
GCGGCCACTGCACTCCACTCTGGGTGACAGAGTGAGACTTCAACGCAAAAAAAAAAAAAAAAAAAAAAAAAAAAGTACACACATTCTTGAGCTTGTTCTCAAAATATTCCTGTGAAATAGAATCTTAGTCTGCTAAAGACTTATTTAAATCACTCTCAGAACTCATCCACAGGAAAGTGAAGACAATAGCTTATTACAGTATCTAATACCTGTTTAAAATAATATAAAAATAAAAAGAAACCTCACAAACTCATTAGTTTTTCTGGAATCTTTTTAAAGGAAACTGAAATCACTTTCTCAGTAATGAAAGTGATTACACAATACAAATAACACAAACCCAACTGTGACCAGTAAGAGAAAAATAAATGTCATACATTTCTTTTTTCTATTCTTTTTTTTCCCCCCCAGGAACTGGTACAACACTTTCAGCTATTTCTCCAAAAAAAAAAAAAAAAAAAAAAAGCCAATCAAAACCTCAAATAAGTAACTTCCACTATTCTTTTAAAGTCTTGATTCATAATATTTCTGATTTTTCCCCCTACTGATATCTGGCAGTAATATGTAGCACACACTCTTTTCACAATGCCTCAGTGAAACACTAAAAAAGATTCATGTTCTCATCTTGGCTCACTGGTCAAAGAAGAAAAAGGAAACGAAAGTTATCACATTCTCAAGCTCCAGGAGAGAACCCAGTTCCAGGATCCAGGGCTTGAGGAGTCCTGTGCTCTTTCTTTAGGACACCCATGACTTCATTAATAAGGTTTAGATAGTGCTCTAGTAGTTTACACTGTCCACCTCTGCCATTAACTTCAGCTAACATCGCAATTTGTAGCAGAGTGTAATTACACAGTACATACAATTCCTTGAAGGTGTTTCTTTCTTTTGGGAGAGAGCACAAAGGGAAGGAAAAACAAAAACCCAAACAAACACAGAAAATAAACTAAATAAATGTATATGCCCTGTTAAGCTATTTATGCACTTCATTGAATGACTTTTTTGATCAGTTGTACATTTTGATTTTAAAAAGACCCTCTGGAGGGGGAAATGAGCTTTTTGCTTTGACAGATAGTTTTATGATTGTCAGATGTGTGACCCCCTCGGCTCACGAAGTATACTGCCCTCAGGAAATGCAAAGTAATTTAAAGATTTGTCTAAGTAAAATATAATTAGAAAGGTAATTCTACTGAAAAAAATGAGTGGCCTGAGGTAAACTGCAGACACAGTTCAGCTCTTTGACTTTACACAGTGAATTACAATTATGCTTATTTTATTCCCAAGGGCATTCGTTATTTTGAAACAATTGTTAAGAATTCTTATTTAGCAATTTCTATAAGTTGCATTATTCACTGAGTAGCATATCACAAACCAAAAGCAAAAGAATATCATATTTATTATAACCAATATTTTTTCTGGCTTGATACTTCACCCTGTCCCACTGGCAGTCAGTATTACAATATTTTTGTACTTCAACCTGTGAAAACACTATTTACATATTTTCCAATATGTTGAAGTTTTCAATCAGAGATTTATACAAGATCCTAGTTTCATCATCTTAAAATGTTTAACCTCTTTAGTGTGGTGGAACATATTAATGTAAAGCAAATCTCTAGTGAGACAGACCATCACAGCATGGTTTATTTACTCATTTAACAAATACTTACTGACTATATGCCACATTTATACACTAAATCAGATGCTATGGGGAAATAAAAAGAAGTACAGTATGGCAAGCATGCTTCTATGAGCTTTCAAATTGGGATAGGAGATTTAAAAAAAAAGTGAAACAAGAGTTGAGAAAAACTATAGGAATACATACAAGAGTACTGTCCAGACAGTGGACTAAGAGCCCAGGTTTCATGGAAGGATTTTCCATGGCTATTATGCTGCAGCAAGCAGAATTGCTCCAGACTGGCTTCAGAGCCAGGTTGTGTAAGTTTGGCATTTGGGGTTCAGAGAGTCAAGCAAGAACGCAAAGAACTGAGGATGGATGGGACCTGGAATGCAGAGCCAAGGAATAAAGGTTTTGGTGACAATAGCAACCTGCTCAACGTTACTGAGGAGGCAAGTAGTGAGAAAGTATTTGAAAGAATTTAGATGAACTGGAAAGAGAAGAGATGGGAGGTAAAAGGAGGCCGCTGCAGATTTTCGTGCATTATGTTCTGATCTAAGCTTCAGATAGTTGTAAGACTTGACACATGAAATACAGAGGAGGAAACACAGGAGGCACACCTTATGAAGTGGCAGATCCCAGGGGGTTGGGAGTGTGGAGTCAATCCACCTAGATGTGAATCCCAGCACTGCTACTTATTAGCTGTTTGACCTTTATGAAATTATTAATATTCCTAGGCTTTCAAATTCCTCAGTGTAAAAGTGATTAGAGAGATCGACCTCACAGGTGGTTGGAGGTTTTAACATAAACATGCATCCAAAGCCTGAGCTCAGCATCTGGCACACAGTAGACATTGTTAGTCGTCTCATTGCTTATACAAGGGAGGAGTTGCCTGCGGGTCTCTCCAAGCCACTCTAGGGTCTTTCTAGGCCACATTTGGCCAGCACTGCCGAGGTCGAGGCCCTTGTTCGAGGCTTTGGCACACCCTGAACGTACCCAGCTTCCTACCTGAGCTTCCCGCTGACCACAGTTCTCGGCCACCCTAACCTCCATCACATACCCCCAATCCACAGTCTGCTTTCATTCTACTTTTCACTTATTTGCACTGAGCCTCAGTTATGTGCCAGGCACTGAGTTAGGGATATGGGGTATAAACAGCAAGCAAAGCAGACAACAACCCTGCCCTCATGGAGCTTACTCTCTTAAGAGAGGATGCATACTTGAAACAAATCATCACATGAGTAGACATAGGATTACAAGCAAATAAAAGTAACAGGCAAAACGTGATAGAAAAAGCAAAATCACTGATTTGAAATTATGTATTTGGGATATTTGATTTGGACTGGGGGTTAGGATAGACAATATATGGTACAGGTTGGTATCTCTTATCTGAAATGCTTGGAAACTGAAGTGTTTCAGATTTCAGAGTGGGGGGGTGCGATTTGGAACATTTGCAATATGCTTACCGGTTGAACATTCCTAATAAAAAATTCTGAAATCCAAAATGCTTCAGTGAGCATTTCCTTTGAGCATGACCTCTGAGTCATGCTGGAAAAAAAAAAAAGTTTTAGATTTTGGAACACTTTAGATTTCAGGTTTTTGAATGAGGGATGCTCCACCTGCACTATCACCTCAAGACTCAGTGGAAGTTAACAGGCACAAAGAAGAGAAGAGCCAGAAGGCTGAAACATGTGGGATGAGGGTGAGGAGGCCAGAATAGGCAGGGCCCTCATGCCCAGTTGAGGACTGGGCACCTTCTACAGCAGAAAACCACGCACAGCTTCAAGAAAAGAAGTGACAAGCTCAGATCTGCTTTTCTCCTCACTTGCATGTCCATCTGCTCCTCTCACTGTAGGGGCCTATACAGACTTCTATCAAGCTACCGCCCTTCTCCCAGTATCCTGCTAAGATCTGAATTTAAGTCAGGTAGGTAAGAGAACGGAGGAGAAGGAAGAAGTGCCACCAAGCAAACCTGTACAGGGAGGCAGCCCTTTACCAGCAGACTTCTATAATCCACATTGCTCCAGGCCACATTTTAACACCCTCACGTACGGGCAGCTGGCCCCAAGACCAGCTTTAAAAATAAAGTTTCTGTAAATGCCGTAAACCAAAAATAGAGACACTGTTTGCCACACTTATGAATGCACAGCAGCCACTCTGAAAAGAGAGATCATGAAGGTACTATTCTTTTTAACCACGTTCAGTCCTACCTGAAGCCGAGATTTCTTATAGATAGCAGGTATATTTTGGGCCTCGCGCTTCGAAGACGGAGACCCAGGTCACTGTCACCATGTTGTGGTTTTTCACCAATGAACTGGACAGCGAGTCCGAGTCATCCCTGTCTAGGCAGGAACTTGGTCACCAAACCTGTCGGGGGTAACTAGAGCAAACAGCCATTGTTGTTGAGCGTGGATGAAGATACCAAGAGAGTTGTCCAAAGTGCCACGGACAAGTGGCCTGAGAAGCTGATGAACCTTATCCGAACCATCCATAATGCCATAAAGATTCGTGACGTCACCAAGTGCCTGAAATAGTTTCAGTTCCTGGGAAAAGCATATAGGAAGGCCAAGAGCATCGTGGACCAAGAAGGTGTCCCCTTGGTTCTATATCCTCATCCTGGATGACCTGGAGGACTGTCTAAATGAGCCTTGGGCAGGTAAGGAAGAGAAGAAGATGAACAAGAACAATGCTAAGACTCTGAGCACTCTGCACCAGAAGATCCAAAAATAAAACCGAGATTTTGAGTCCCATAATACAACCTACGAGCAGAACCCCCAGGCGTCTGCAGATGAAGATGCTGAGAAAAATGAGGAGAATTCAGAAGGCTCAACAGACAAGGATGAGGATGGAGTCAATGCTGCAACTTCCTTGAAGAAAAAATCAGAAGCTCCTTCTGGGGAGAGTCACACGTTCCTCAAAAAAAGCTGGAGGATGAAGATAAGGACTCAGAAGATTCTGAAGAGGATGAAGACCGGGACACAGGTTCCACATCTTCTGATTCAGACTCAGGAGGAAGAAGGCAAACAAACTGTGCTGACCTCAAGACTCCTTAAAAAGGCACCTGCCATAAAGGAGGAAAGAAGACAGCTGAGAAGAAATAGGACAAGGCCAAGAAGCAGCATGAAAGGAAATCAAAGCGACTGGATGAGGAAGAGGAGGACAAAGAAGGTGAGGAGTGGGAAAAGGTCTGTGGTGGAGTGTTCCTCGTTAAGGAGATGCCAAAAATGTTTGCCAAGGTAACTGAGATCACCCATGTTGTAATCAAGAAACTGAATGAGATCCTATGGGCACGAGGCAAGAAGGGAACTGATCATGCTGCCCAAATTAAGCTGCTACAACTGCTGGATCAGATGGCTGCTGAAAACAACCTGGGGGGAAGGCATCATTGTCAAGATCAAGTTCAATTTCGTTGCATCTCTCTTTAACTACAACCCTAATCTGGCAATATATGTGAAGTTGGAGATGTGGCAGAAGTGCCTGGACTGCATCAATGAGCTGACAGACATCCTGTTTGTAAACCCCAGCATCTTTGTTGGAGAGAACATTCTGGAAGAGAGCGAGAACCTGCAGAATGTTGACCAGCCACTGCATGTCCGTGGCTGTACTGTAACTCTAGTGGAACGAATGGATGAAGAATTTACAAAAATAATGCAAAATACTGATCCTCACTCCCAAGAACGTGGAACACCTGAAGGATGAGGCACAGGTGTGCACCATCATTGAGTGCATGCAGCACTACGTGGAGGAGAAAAGCACCACTAAGACCTGTCGCATCTACCTGAGGTGCATCCTCCACACCTATTCCAAGTTTGATTACAAGGCCCATCAGCGGCAGCTTGCCCTTCCTGAGGGCGCCTCAAAGTCTGAGCAAGACTGGGCAGAAAATGAGTGTGAGGACTCTGCTATGCTGATGGAGAGACTGTGCAGGTACATCTATGCCAAGGACAGCACAGACCAAATTCGCACATGCACCTTTCTCTGCCACATCTACCACATGCTCTGCACTCCTGCTGATACCAGGCCTGTGACCTCATGCTCATGAGTCACCCACAAGACAAAATTCAGCATGCAGACCCACCAGTGCAGATCCTGTACAACCACACCATGGTGCAGCTAGGCATCTGTACCTTCCACCAAGGCCAGTCCAAGGATACACACAATGTGCTGCTGGACATCCAGTCGAGTGGCCGGGTTATGGAGCTTATGGGCCAGGGTCTGCTGCTGTGCAGCTTGAAGGAGCGCAGCCAGGAGCAGAAGAGGGTGGCAGGTACCCTTCCACCTGCACATCAACCTGGAGCTGCTGGAGTGTGTCTACCTGGTGTCTGCCATGCTCTTGAAGATCCCCTACATGGCTGCCCATGAAAGTGATGCTGAAGTATGAACAGCATACAGTTCCACCACCAGCTGGGGAGAAGCGAGCTCCAGCCCTTGCTGGGTCCCCCTGAGTCAGTGAGGGAGCATATGGTTGCTGCCTCCAAGGCCATGAAGATGGGTAACTGGAAGACCTGCCACAATTTTTATCATCAATTAGAAGATGAGGCCGGGCTCGGTGGGTCAGCCTGTAATCCCAGCACTTTGGGAGGCCAAGGCGAGTCAATTGCCTGAGACCCACCTGGACAACTTGGTGAGACCTCGTCTCTACAATAAATCAAAAATTAGCCAGGCGTGGTAGTGCACGCCTGTAGTTCCAGCTACTTGGAAGGCTGAGGCGGAAGGATTGCCGGAGCCCAGCAGGTGGAGGCTGCGGTGGCCAGGAGCATGCCTCTGCACTCCAGTCTGGGGAGTGAGACTCCAACTCAAAAAAAAAAAAAAGGAAGATGAATGGGAAAGTGTGGGATCTTTTCCCTGAGGCAGACAAAGTCCACACCATGCTGGTCAGGAAGATCCAGGAAGAACCACTGAGGACCTACCTCTTCATCTCCAGCAGTGTCTATGATTCTGTCAGCATGGAACACTGGTGGACATGTCTGAGCTGGATCTGCCCACTGTACACTCCATCATCAGCAAGATGATCGTTAAAGAGGAGCTGATGGCCTCCTTGGACCAGCCAATGCAAAGAGTGGTGACGTACCGTACAGAGCCCACTGCCTAGCAGGACCTGGCTCTGCAGCTGGTCAGGAAGCTGGGAAGCCTGGTGAAGAACAACGAGTATTTGACCACAAGCAGGGCACCTATGGTAGCTACTCCGAGACCAGAAAGATAGCTACCACAAAATGAGGGCTACATGTGCCGAGGTGGCTACCACCAGCAGCAGTCTCAGACAGCCTACTGAGCTCTCCACTTCTGTCCCTGCGGCCTAGACCATTCAACCTTTCAGTCCTGTACCATAACCCAGCCATTAAAAGGTCTATTTCAAAAAAAGATATATGCAACAAGTTCTTGTATATTTTAACAAATAACTGCCAGTGAACAATGAGGGAGAAAGAGAAGATGTATAAAATCCATCTCACTTTCAATCCATAAACACCAGAAGAGGAAAGACACAGATTAAGTTGTGGGTACAGACCACGCACATGTAGGAGTTCAGAGAAAAGTGAGGACTGGAAGAGCTAGAAAAGGCTTCACAGAAACTGAAGAAGAGTGAGGACCTGAACAAAAGAAAGTAAAGTGGTGCATACGCCTTGTGCAACAACAGAGATGGAGGATGTGGAAAGGTTGAGGGATGGTGAGGGCACCAGCCTGAATGGAGCTGAGGGCTCTCCTGTGACCCAAGACCAGACTCCACCCAGATAGAACCATTCCTTGGTATCCTCTGGGGATTGGTTCAAGGAACCCCCACAGACACCAAAATCCTTGGGTGTTCAAGTCTGTGATGCAAAATGGCACAGTATTTACTTGTCATTTACACACATCCTCCCATATACTTTAAATAATATCTAGATTTTTTTTTTTTTCAGTTGGGGTCTCACTCTGTTGCCCAGGCTGGAAAGCAGTAGCACAGTCATGGCTCACTGCAGCCTCAAACTCCTGGGCTCAAGCAATCCTGCTGTGTCAGCCTCCTGAGCAGCTAGGACTACAGGGGTGAACCACCAGGCGCAGCTAATTTTTTTATTTATTTATTTTTTTTTTTGGTAGCGATAAAGTCTTACTATGTTGCCTACGCTGGTTTTGAACTCCCTTGTCAACCGATCCACCTGCCTCAGTCTCCCAAAGTGCTGGGACTACAGGTGTGAGCCACCATGCCTGGCCTAGATTACTTATGATACCTAATACAATGTAAGTGCTACATAAACAGTTGTATGCCGTATTATTTTTTATTTATATTACTTTTATTGTTGTATTGCTATTTTTATTGTTTTTATTTTCTATTTTCAAGTATCTTCTATCTACGATTGGTTGAATCAGCAGATGCAGAGCTGATGAATATGGAGAACCAACTATAAGGTGGAAAGAGCAAAACCCTTCCCTGCCTTGGGAGGTCACACCTAATAAGAGCCATTCTGCTGAATAAGTGGACACAACGGAAGCCTTGATCCTAAAGATACAGTTAATTCCAGGTGGGAGAGATCCCTTCAAGGGCCACAGAGTTTAGAAACATCTGATAAGTAAGTTCAGCTAAAATAGGCCTTCCTGGAAGAGAAAAAAAAAAAAGCAGAGCACAAGAACTCTCTTAGGTTTCCAACTCCTTCCAGGTGACCAAATCAGGGTTTCATATAGCGCATATGTTTGCCTTCTCCACTTAAGCTGCAAAGTCCTACTTATCCACCTGGAGCTATTCTGCAGAGGTAGCTGAACACAGTAATTGGGTAGCAAAAAAAGAGCTGAGAGAGCCGTCTCACAAGGAGAGGTCACTGGGGGTGAGATGAAGCATGAAAACCATATGCTCAGAAAAAGGACGGCTGCTGACAGGGCACACAGAGACATGTATCAAGTATCTGCGATCCGCAGTGCAGGAAAACAGTGCAGAGAAGCATGATGGAGGGGAAGAAGGAGAAATAGGGAAAGCGGCTAGTTGCAGAAGCTACCATCGGGAAAGCTGGGAAAGCTGCATGAGTGCCACCCCTTTTTGAACCTAGAGGCGATTGTTAATGATAATGATAATAATGAAATGATCTTTGTATTTTAATAACAAGCCATAACCTTATGAGCATTTTATGAGATCATCTCAGCCTCCTGGCTTTGTCTGCAGAAATCACTAGTGCGTGAACTGAGTTACCAGACTGAACAACAAATTTCTAAAACTGCAGTTTGAAAAACTACATTTTGAGAACAAAGAAATCCCTGTGCAGGGGCAGCAAAAGTAGAGAGCCTAGAACATGAAGGCACTGATGCAGTTTTCTGCCATTCCACTGGCACACAGCTGTATAGTCCTACAGACACCAAACAAGTTATTAGTAGTCGTTAATGACAGATACCGCTGACGGACTCAAGCTAAAGGAAACAGTGTTAAGACATCTGTCACATTTGTTTATTGATATAGGGATGAAAAGTTCAGAAATTTACAAGCAAAGGATGCTACCCAATCAACCTGATCTAAGAAAAATAAGCTCTTGAAGCATCTGAAGTTTCTGTACTTAGTGCAGAGGCTAGTAGGGACTCAGTATATGTTTACTACGTTTTTTAAAATGTGACTTAATTGAAGCTTATTTTTGTAGGAAATATGTCTGTACATTATCCAAGAGCCTCTTTTTCAAAATTATACAAACCAATATAGTTTCCCAATACTCCATTTTTAATATTCAGCCACAATAATAATCACATTATAAATACCAATGAGATATAATTTAAAGTCAAATTATTAACATTTATATACATGAATTGTAGTTCCTGATATAATCAAAGGAAATATACTTATCATGTTTTTTTTCCTTAATCAGATAATTACCTCTCATTTCTCCTGAACATGTAGTTAGACCAGCCAATTACAAAATTGGTGCTACTGAGGAAATCCAAAGAATCAGGGATGAGAACTAATATATGTAATATTTACAACTAAATAGCATCTCTATTTCACTATTTAACTACTCCTGAATGGGGACAAGAGAACTCAGATGATGGTACCAAAACTCAGCTTGCAGCTTTGTTTTTGGACTACCTCTTCTTCACAATAGTTGGGATGTGAAATCTATGTAAGGAGTCACTCCACAGTTGACATTCAATAGTAAAGAGAACAAGGGTCCATAGTATGATGACACTATGAGCGTGCTGTCAATGGATTGCCCCTTAGCTCCAAAGCTTCCTTTCTATATATGCTCTGCCAAAATGGATAGAATTCGTTGAAGCATGTTTCCTGGACAGTGAGCATGATGCGACACTTCCTCAGAGAGGGAGCTGGAGGGACCCTGCAGGAGGGAGGGGCTCTCCTTGATGGCTGCTGCAAGTGGAGGGGTCTGCTGGAGTTCCACTCCAGCCATGCAGCCACAACATGTGGTTCTTTGGCAAACTTACAGTCTTGGTCTGGCCTAGCGATAACCCTCCCAGGGCCCTCTCCACATGGAAACCAGCATTCCAAAGACCCCGCCTTGCCCACACCAAGACTCTGTTCCTTCTACATAGCCGCACCATCAGTTGCTGAGTGCCTGCACCCCATCCGCACTTCAGAGGGCCATTTTCTGCTTGTCAAGCACCTGCAGGCCAGAACAGCCTGAGCAAAGCAGTAAATGTCTCCACTATCTTGTGGACTGAACTATTAAAGCTACAATGAAGTCTGAACCCCATGAGGAGGGGACTGCCTTCCAAGTTTGTCCCTCCTTGGGAATTTTCCAAGGGCCCTAGGGAATGACACAGAATTTCCTGATATCTCACAGTCACTTTTTTCTTAGAGTTTAATAAAACTTTATATTAAACTTTTGCCCCATTTAATTCACTGTGTGGTTTCTATCTCTTGACTGAACTCAAACTGATACAATGACCAAAGTCAAGGTGTGGGATTTCATATAATAGTTTAAGTCTACTGAGAAAATGTAAGTATTCAGAAATTAAGTAGTTTACATATTTAGAACATATACTAATATACAGTAAATAGTATATTAAATGCTAATAATTCTTTTACTGTTTAAAATCTGACACATTGATAAATAATTTTAATAATTAAGTTTAATATTCATGGAGCAGGATTTTAAAATACTGCATCCTAAAACCTATTTTTTTAAAAAACATTGCCACCACTGGGAGGCCCAAATTTCACATGTACGATGATCACTTATGTGCCTAACCCTGAACTGTACCCTACATCTTTAAAATAAAATGAACATTGCCTCTGCTACTTGAATATTTCTATCTAAATAATTAATGAAAATAATAACTAATAAAAACAAAGTTTATTAAATACCCTTGATTATCCCCCCCATAGGAAAGATATAAAACCACTGAACTGAAAGTGCTTTTCCTGAAAGAACAAGCAGAGAAGAATTCTGATTCTAGCTTTCATAATAGATGAACATATGTTAATCTTAAGTGCAGAGTCAAAGCTTCAGCAGGTAGGTTGAGAGTAACATTCAGAAGCTTTATAAATGAGAGCAGAGCCTCATGGCTGGCCAAGGATAATACAGTTCTTTTCCCTGGAGCCTGGAATAAAATAGCCTTTGAAGAGAACAATAGAGAAAGACAGGGAGGGAGCACCCCTGCCTGTAAAACATGTGAACAAAAAAGACAGAATCAACCATTTGAGAAAACAAATCCTGATTTACATGTGAAGTTCTAGAAATTAGAATCGAATATAAAACAACCCAAAGACATTCATTCAGCACTGTGATGGGCACTGTAGAGCTTCACACCTATTTGTCTACATAATGAGCGTAGAAATTTATGATTGCAGCAGATAACTTTATGGTTTTAGACTACTGATGCATCAATGAGATTTGGTAATATGATAATGTAGATTTCAAAACCAAATAAGATTTCTATGTATATGATGAGATTTTAAAGCTATCACTTTAAAACATAAGGGGAAAAAGGAACCACCAGTACAAGTATGAACCCTTGCAAAGAAACAAAGTCACAAGGCTGTGACTAAAAAAACACTGCCTGGGACAGCAACACCACAGCAAGGATGAAGCATGTCCAGGTACTGTTGTTCTGGATATGCCTGGGCTAATCTAGGCAAATAATACCATCCTGGGAATTGTCTAACTGCAAATGCCTGGCTCAAAGAGGTCCCCCAGCCATTCTTGAAAGCAGTGTCCCAATTGGGGAACTTTTTAAAATGTGCTAATAAAAAAACAATTAGGTTTTCTGTGAATCCTTTGCAGACTATAATCCTGAAATGTCAGGTGAGATCTCCTTGATAGTTTCAAACAAAGAGATTAATAAGGCTTTTATTGCTTCTGTCTGGAATACAAGCAGGTCACATCCTACTCAAAACAAGTCCTAGAATTCACTGATTAATGCTAATAACTCAGAAAATCTATAGTTTTCCTATAGAATCTCAAAGGATTACAAAATAGTGTGATAAAGGCAAAAAAATCTTCCTTTACAGTAAACATTTTTATGAACCCACAGAGAAAGAATCACATATTGTACTGCCTGAGGAAACTAACTTCAAAACTATTCATTTTACTGCTTGGTAGGGGTGATGGTTAATTGTATGTGTTAACTTGGAGGGTGTTTGAATAAGATTAACATTTAAATCGGTGAACTTTGAATAAGCAAATTTCCTCCATAATGTGGGAGGGCCTCCCTCATTCAATTAGTGGAAGACCTGAATACAACAAAAAGACTGGTTTCCTAAACAAAAGGAAATCTCCAGTAGACTGCCTTTAGACATTTACCCACACCATCAGCTCTCCTGGGTCTCCAGCCTGTGAGTCTTCCCACTTGAACCAGAACATCAGCTCTCTTGGGTCTCAAGCCTGCTGGACTTCAGACTGCAATGGCGTCGTTGGCTCTCCTGGGTCTCAAGCCGACTGTCCACACTCTAGATTTGAACTTGTCAGTCTCCACAATCACATGAGCCAATTCTTTATAATAAATCAACCAATCTCTCTCTAAAAGTATGTATATATGTATACATATATAGGTATGTCTTGTTTCTCTGGAAAACACTAACAGTGAAACGCATTTTGCCTGCAGTGGTGATAAGATATTACCAATATAATCAAATATGATGAACATTAACTTCCACTAGTAGGCAAAAAAAAAAAAAAGTGAGCTGGGCACAGTGGCTCAAGCCTGTAATCCCAGCACTTTGGGAGGCCGAGGCGAGAGGACTACCTGAGCCCGGGGGGTGGTTCGAGACCAGCCTGGGCAACATGGTGAGACCTCATCTCTACAATAAATAAAAAAAAAAAAAATTACCCAGGTGCATTAGTGCATGCCTGTAGTTCAGGCTACTTGGAAGGCCAAGACAGAAGGATTGCCTGAATGCTGGGGTGGCCATGAGCATGCCACTGCACTCCAGCCATCGAGTGAGACTCCAACTCAAAAAAAAAGTGCCCAACTCTTTTGGTTTGCTTTTTCCTTGAAGATACTACCCATAAAGGGGATCTTCTTCCACATCTTCGACTGACCCTAAGACCAGCCCCAATTCTCCTTCCTGTAAGGGCAAATATACATATGTATTATATATCTTAAATTGATTAAGTTATATACTTAGATCTAGTCCATTTCCTCTATAACAAAAATGACAGAATTTACATTTATCAACTGATTGTCCTCTTCAAATATTTACCTTAAGTTTTCTCTTTCTTTCTTTCTCTCTCTCTCTCTCTCTCTCTCTCTCTCTCTCTCTCTCTCTCTCTCTCTCGTTCTTTCTTTCTTTTGAAGACAGACTCTCCATCTCCTAGGATGGAGTACAGTGGTGTGATCACACTCACTGCAACCTTGAACTCCTTGGGCTTAAGCAATCCTCCAGCCTCAGGCTCCCAAGCTACTAGACTACAAGGCATGCAACACCACACCCAGTTTATTTTGTTTGTTTGTTTTTTTTGTACAGACAGGATCTCACTATGTTGCCCAGGCTTGGTCTTAAACTCCTGGTCCCAAGCAATCTTCCCATCTTGACCTCCCAGTGCTGATTACAAGCATGAGCTACTGCACCTGACCGCCCTTTGGTTTTCTAATAAATATTGTCAGCATGATTTTTTTCTACAACTTGCTTTGAATACTTTAGATTCCTAAACATCATTTAAAAATATCATTCCTTTCAGACACCATTCTTTATACAACTTTATTCTGGTGACACTGAATAAAGACCAAACTACATTCTGAATCTTAGGCTCCAATGCAATGTTGTTGTGAAATCAAATGAAAATAATGTTAAGTACCCCAAAGATTTGTATTCATTTCATTTATTTTCAATTATTTCCTTTAGGCATTCTGTGTTTCAATGATACTGGGGTTCATGTGATTCTATTCCAAATTTTGTATCCCTTTTCAGTTATATGATGTCCAGGATCATCACTTGAAAATGGTTGCTATTTCTATCTTGGATAACAGTCCAAAAGCAAAAATGGCAACACAGTGTAATAACTGTTACAATAGGGTGATGTACAAGGGCAGAGGAGGAGCAGAGGAACAAAAGAGGAATCAACTACAGAAGGGATAGGAGGGCAGCAAACAATTGTAAGAGTTGATGCTTGAGCTGAATCTTGTGGCTGGAGACTCAGTGAGGCTGGAGAAAGTTGGGCATTCTAGCCAGATAGTATGGTGTGTAAAGGCACAGGGGGTATAAGAGCAAAGATCTTCAGAGAATTAATATACTTCATTATGGCTGGAATAAGGGGTAGGAATGAGAAGGAAAAGAGTTTGAGGAGATAGGCAGGGACCATGCCACAAAAGGGTGTGTATGTCATACCAAGCTGTAGAGATTATATCTGAAGGGGCTATCCAGGAGGTAATGCAGAGTCACTGAAGCGGAGAGATATCAGAGCATACTTGTGTTTTGGAAGGGCCGCTGTCAGCAGTATGGAAGAAGGATTAAAAGGATCAAGAAGATAACATAAGTTGTAGGAAACAAATGCAGTGGCAAAGGAACAAGTTAGAAAGGGTTAAATTCTGTAAACCTTGACAGTAAAGAAGAAAGAAGGGCAAAGGTGATCCCCAAGTTTCTGATTTGAGCAAATGGGGACCATTCATCAAGTTAAGAAATACAAAAGGAATTCTACTTCTAGGAAAGATAGAGTGATAGGTACCAGGAGAGGGGGGAAAACAGGCAAAATATATAAAACAATAGTTTTCAAGACCCTGGACATCAAAGTACAAAAAACAATGACTTCTGAGAAACAGAAAACAAAAGTAAGCCCTACAAGTTCCTAAACTTACTTCCTTAAGACTGGTTCTTTGCCACAACACAAGGAACCCAAGTGAAGCCTAAAACACTCTGAAATGAGAAGACAAAGCTGAAAGTCCAGGGAGATTAAGGAAGTTAGAGTACCATGGAGAACAGAGCTGAACAAAAAAGAAACCCAGACATACACAGAGGGCCTCTTGAATATTCAGTAGCAAAGTGATGAATACATGCATATGAGAAAACTAATGAAGACTAGGAAAAGAGCCATCTGAAACAGTGCCCACACTCACATAGAGTTATTGCCACAGGCAAATTAGATAAATTTGTAATTCCCAGGACACTGAGAATAGAACTCAGGAAGACCTTGCCTGAGTAATAGGGAAAATAATTAGCCCTAGAGTGAGCATTGCTCCTGACATAACAAACCATAAAAGTAAAAAAACCTGAAAGGATCAAACTGTTTCCAGTTAACTGTATACCAGAATACAAAACTATCTAGCAATCAACAAGGAAAAATTCACAGTGCTGGCAACCAACTGAAAATTACCAGACATATCAAATAGAAAGAAAACACAACTTATAATGTGGGATATACCAATTAATCAAAATCCACCCAGAACTGACATAGATATTAAAATTAACAGAGTCTAAAATAACCATATTTCAAGTGTTCAATAGGTTAAGCACGTGCTGGAACAACTAGATATCTATATGAAAAAACTAGACCCCATCTCAAACCAAATATGAAAATTAACTCAAAATGGATCAAACAGCTAAAACTATAAAATTCTCTGAAGAAATCATAGGACTGCACCACTGCACTCCAGCCTAAGCAACAGAGCAAGACCCTGACTCAAAAAAAAAAAAGTAATAAATCTTTGTGACCTTGAATTAGGCAATGTTTTGTTAGTTAGGATACCAAAAGCACAAGCAACAAAAGAAAAAATAAATTTGTCTTCATCAAAATCAAACACATTTTTGCTTCAAGAGATACTATCAAAGTAAAGTAAAAAAGATAACCCACAGAAAGGGAAAAAATATATGCTAGTCGCACATATGACAAAGGATTTGTAGTAGAGTATATAAAGAACTCTTACAACTCAACAATAAGTCCCAGCTCCCAGATTTTCCTAGGAAAGGAAAGGGGTGTGTCCAGCACCCTGACTTTTTTCAGAGAGCTCCCCAGGGGAATGGCTTCTGTTCTGTCAGGCTTGGAGCTCTGACAGGACTAGCACAGTCTAGATATCAGAGAGAAAATGGAAATGGCAGTTTAGACTGGTAGATGCCATAGTTCCTCTCCACCCCTGGTTCAGCACAGAATGAGCAGACAAAGATCTACAGCTTCCTGCTTCTCTCTGAGGATGGAAAGAGTTGATAGAGGCCCCCAGAATCTCTGGTCAAGCTGATTGGTGGAGGTACAAGACCAGTCAGTAAAAACTAGGATAGGTTCTCTATCTAATGTGTAGACACCAACACAAGGAGTTGAAGAAATGAAGAATCAAGCAAAGATGTTCTAAACACAGAACAAGATAAATCTCTAGAACCTGACTCTAGTGAAATGGAATTATACTATTTATATTAATTAATATATTAACTGTATTATAGAGAGATGCTAACTGAAGTCAAGAGAACAATGCGTAAACAATGTGAGAATTTCAGCAGAAAGACAGCAAATCATTTAAAAATGCCAAGCAGAAATCATGGAGCTGAAGACCATAATAACTGAACTGAAAATTTGCTTCAAGGGTTCAACAGCAGACTAGATCGAGCAGAACAAAGGATAAGTGAACCTGAAGACAGGTCACTGGAAATAATTCAGTCAGAGAAGAAAAATAAAAAAGAATGAAAAAGAGTAAAGAAAGATTGGGGACTTATGGGACACCATTATGTGAACCAATATACACATTATGAGAGTATCAGAAGAAGAAAAAGGAAAGGACTGGGAAGTTTATTCAAGAAATAATAGCTGAAAACATCCCAACTTTGGTTAAGGAAACACATCTGCATTCAAGGGGCCCAAAGGACATAAAATAAGATGAATTCAAAGAAATTCACATTGAGAAGTATAATCAAATTGTCAAAAGTTAAAACAAAGAGAATGCTGAAATTAGCAAGAAAAAAATAACTTGTCACATACAAGAGAACCCTCACGTAACTATCAGCAGAAATCTTTTTTTAGCAGAAATCTTGCAGACCAGAAGAGAGTAGAATGATATATTCAAAGTGAAGAAAGAAAGACAGACCAACTGTCAACCAAGAATATTTTCACGGCAGAACTGTCCTTCAAAAACAAAAGAGAGACAAAGGCTTTCCCAGACCAAAAAAGCTGAGGAAATTCCTTACCACTAGATCTGCCTTATAGCCAATACTAAAGAGTTCTTTACATTGGAATTAAAAGACATTAAACAGTAACAAAATAGCATAAGTGTAAACTGGTTGGTAAAGGTCAATATATAGACAAATATAGAATGCTATATTACTGTCATAATGGTAAATAAGTTACTTTGAGTATAAAAGTCAAAAGACAAAAGTATTAAAAGTAACTATAAAATATGTTAAAGATAGACAAAATGATTGTATGTAAATTGGGACAACATAAACGTGAAGGAAAAAAGTTAGAGTTTTGTAAGAAATTGAATTTATCGGCTTAACCTATATCAAAGCATATCAATATAAAAATCCAACAAAATACAAAGGAAGAGAGGAAGAGATAGATAAAATAACTATAATACTAACAGAGAATAATGAACAAATGACATAGTAAATTTTTCCATATCAATAATTACTTGTAATATGAATATTTTAAGCCCTCAAAACAACAGACAGTGTCTGAATGGATATTAACAGGAAAACGACCTAATTATATGTTGTCTACCAGTAACTCGTTTCTGATTTAAGGACACAAATATGCTAAAAGTGAAGTGAAAGGAAAAGATATTCCATGCAAATGGTAACCAAAAAAAAAAAGCAGGATGGCTCTGCAGTGAGTCCTAAATTAATATCATTGATAGGTTCTTGGAAACTGAGATTTTAAGCAAAACAACATATAACAAAACCATTTTTCCCTTCATCGATATTATAATAAAACAACATTATCTGAAAAAAATTATTCAAAGACCTGCTGTACATTGTTTTGCTTAAAGTCATAGTTTCCAAGAACTTATCAACAATGTTAAGTGAGGACTTAACTATACTCAACAAAATAGACTTTGAGTCCAAACTGACACAAGAGGCCAAAAAAGACATTATATAATGATAAAAGGGTCAACCCACCAGGAAGATATAACAATTATAAACACATATACATGCAACATCAGAGCGCTAAATATATAAAGCAAACATTGCCAGAACTAAAAAGAGAAACAGTCAGCAATACTAGTAGGAGACTTCAAAAACCCACTTTCAATAATGAACAGAACATCCAGACAGAAGATCAATAAGGAAACAGAGGATGCGAACAACACTATGCAGCAAATGAACCTAACAGGCTACATAGAACATTCTACCCAACAGCAGAAGAATACACATTCTTCTTAAACATAAACAAAACTTTCTGCAGGATAGAGCACACATTAGGTCATAAAACATACCTAACAAATTTAAGAAGACTGAAATCATACCAATACTCACCACAATGCAGAAAAGTTAGAAAACAACAGCAGAAGGAAAACTTGAAATTCACAAATATGTGCAAATTAAACAATATCCTCTTTAATAGTCATTGGGTAAAAGAAGAAATCAAAAGGAAATTAGAAATTACTTTGAAACAAATGAAAATACAACAAACCAAAACTTATTGAATATAGCAAATACAGTACTTCAAGGAAGTTTATTGTGATAAATGCCTATATTTTAATTTTAAAAATCCTAACTTTACACCTCAAGAAGCTAGAAAAAGAACAAACTAAACCTAAAATTAACGAAAGGAAGGAAATAACAAAGATTAGAGAAGAAATATAAAACAGAAAATCAATTTTAAAAATCAACAAAACTAAGAGCTGGTTGTTTGAAAAAATAAAAATTTTGACAAACTTAGCCGGACTAATATAGAAAAAGACAGGAGACTCAAATAAAATCAGAAATTAAAAAGAAGACATTGCAACTGATACCATAGAAATAAAAAGGATCACAAAACAGTATCAGCAACAACTATATGCTAAAAAATGGGATAATGTAGAAGAAAAGAATAAATTCCTAGAAAACATACAGCCTACCAACACTAAACCATGAAGAAACAGAAAGTCTGAACAGACCTATAACTAGTATGAAGACTAATTCAGTAACTTTTAAAATCTCCTAACAAAGAAAAGCCCAGGAACAGATGACTTCACTGATGAACTGCAGCAAATATTTAAAGAAGAATTAACACCAATCCTTCTCAAACTCTTCCAAAAAACTGAAGAAACACTTTCTTTCTTTCTTTCTTTTTTAGAGAGCAAAGAGAAGTTTATTATTCACCTTTCAGATTAGAAAGGGGGCTGACACTCAGAGGCAAGCACAGAGGTTAGATTAGAAAATATAGTTTATTTAAGAAAGTAAATTAGAGAGAGAGAGAAAGATGAGATTCACCTCTCCAAGGTAGGGAACGGGGCCAAAGCCAGGAAGCATGGCAACTGCCATAGCTCAAAGAGCACATGGCCACAACAGAGTCTAGCAAGGCAATGGCTCAGAAGAAACACTTTCAAACTCATTTTATGAGGCCAGCATTTCTCTGATATCAAAGCCACATACAAGATACCATGAGAAAATTACAGGCATCAATATCTCTGATGAATATAGATGCAAAACCCTCAACAAAATATGAGCAAACCAAATTCAAAAGAATATGAAAAGTATTATATACTATGACCAACTGGATTGTGCCTGGAATGCAAAAATAATTAAGCAGAAGAATATCAATCAATTATCTCAATAGATCTAGAAAAAGTGACACCCATTCATGATAAACACTTTCAACAAACTGGAAATAAAAGGAAATTACTTCAAGATAACAAAGGCTATATAGTTTGAAAAGTCCATAGATCATGTTATACTTAATGGTGAAAAACCAAAAACTTTTCCCTTAAAGTCAGAAACAGAACAAGGATACCTACTCTCATCATTTCTATTCAATACAGTGCTGGAAGTCCTAGCCAACACTGTAAGTAAATTAAATAATAAGCATTCAAATAAGAAAGAAGAGGTAAAAATGTTCCTGTGTTCATACAACATAATGTCATATGTAGAAGACCCTAAAGACTCTGTTTAACAAACTTTTAGAATAAACATCAATATAAAGTTGCAGAATACAAATTTAATACACAAAAATCAGTTGTGTTTCTACGCGCTAACAACAAAATATTTGGAAAAAAAATTAGGAAAGTAATCCCATTTACAACAGCATCCAAAAAAAATCATAAGAATTCGCTTAACTAAAAAAATGAAAGACTTGCAGACTGAAAACTAAGAAACATTGACAAAAGAAATAAAACAAACACCTATAAATGAAAAGGCTGCCATGTTCATGGATTAGAAGGCTTAATATTGTTAAAATATCCACACTACCCAGAGCAGTCAACTGATTCACTGTAATCTCTATCAAAATCCCAATAGCATTTTTTACAGAAATAGAAGAAACAATTCTAAAATGCATATGGAACCACAAAAGACCAGAAGTGGACAAGGCAGCCTTGAGAAAGAAGAACAAAGCTGGAGATGTTACATTTCCTGATTTCAAAATATATTACAAAGCTACAGTAATAACAATAGTAGGGTACTGGCATAAAGACAGACATATAGACCAATGGAACAGAATAGAAACCCCCAAAATAAATCCACACATAAATGGGAAACTGGTCTTAAACAAGGGTACCAAGAATATACAAAGGGAAAAGGATGCCCTCTTCAATAGTCTAAGAATGAAATATTCTTCTACCTTAAAAAAAAAAAAAAAGGAAATTCTGCAATATACTACAACATGGATGAACTTTTAGTGAAATAAGCCAGTCACAGAAAGCCAAATACCACATGATTCTACATATGAGCTACCTAAAACAGTTAAAACCATAGGGCCAAAGAGTGGAATAGTGGTTTCCAGCAGCTAGTTGGAGAGGAGATAAAGAGTTACTGAGGAAAAGTTTCAGTTAAGCAGAATAAACTCTAGAGATAAGCTGTACAAATTATTTCTATGGTCAACAATAATGTATTGTACACTTTGTTGAAAGAGTAGATCTTATGCTAAGTATTCTTACCACAATAAAATAAAAATATTTTTAAAAGCAATATGAAGATTTTATACATGTTGCGAAAAAAAACAAGTATAGGGTGTTATAAGAATGTAAAAATGAGCCAGGCTCGGTGGCTCAGCCTGTAATCCCACGCCTTTGGGAGGCTGAGGTGAGTGGATTGCCTGAGCCCGCAGGTTCGAGACCCACCTGGGCTGGTGAGACCTCATCTCTACGATAAATCAAAAAATTAGCCGGCCGTGGTAGCGCGCACCTGTAGTTCCGGCTACTCGGAAGGCTGAGACGGAAGGATCGCTGGAGCCCAGCAGGTCGAGGCTGCGGTGGCCGGGAGCAGCCACTGCACTCCAGTTCAGGCGACAGAGTGAGACTCCAACTCAAAAAAAAAAAAGAATGTAAAAATGGGAGCCCTACTTTGCTTCCCAGTAAAAGACAGTGTCTCTCAGAAAGATTTAAGCTGAGACACACAAGATGAAAAAGAGAGAAAGAATAGTCCAGGAAGAAGGTACAAGTAATTTTTCTGGATAAGGAACCTCTAAAAATGCTTAAATTTTACTCAAAAAATTGTAACCTGCTAGATACTATATGACAGTGAATAGTTTCTATTAATCTTAATCCTTTTTTTAGTACCACTATTTTCAATTATTTGTGGGTTAATTTTTACTCAAAGAAAATGAGAGAAATGTGTGAAATTATTTATAGAACTACAAAGTACCACGGAAGGCTAGTAATTATACAGGTAATTCTATTCCTTTCTCTGCTACTGAATTTTTAACATTTTTAGCATTCTTTTGATTATTAAATAAAAGTATTCATAATATGTTGCAAGTTTTAAAAAGTAACAATAAAAGAAACACTAATGTACCCATCCAGATTTTTAAATATAGAACCTTACCATTACCTATAGTACTCTATAACTATTCTTCTACAGACATCCCCCCCCATGGGATAGCCATTATAATGAATTTTGTTTTTATTATTTCTTTGGTTTTCATTGCAGATTTATCAAAGAAACACAATTCTTTAAAAAGATAATTTTACTGTTGCATATTTTAAGCATTTTAGAAAGGAAACAATTCTTATGTCTATAACTTGTTTTTGTCTCTCAACATTGTTTTCATCAGACTTAATGACTGTAGTTTGTTTTACTGCTACACAAAAACAGACATGCAGAGAAACAAAGAAAGGAATTATAGCATATTTACTGTTGGAAAAATGCAAGCAATAAATTAGTGAAGCTACATTTTTTAAAGTATTGTCAACCTAGATTTCTAAACCCAGAGAAAAATATCTTTCAAAATTAAAATTGGATTAAAGATATTTGTAAACATACAATAGCTGAAAGGACTCATTATCATCAGAACTGCACTGCAAAAAGTAAATGTCAAAAGAAGTCCTTCTGACAGAAGGAAAATTATACCAGGTGAAAATCAGATCTACACAAGAAAATTAAGAACTCTGCAAATGAAAACTACATAAATAGATATATCAAATTTCATTCCAATTATTTAAACTGTATTGAAAAATTAATTACTAAAAAACCAAAAACAATGTATTATTGAATTTATAACATATGTAAAAGTAATATATATAACAACACAGCATAAAGACTAGAAGGGGAGAAATAGAAGTATACTATCATAAGGTTCTTAAACTATATGTAAATGGTATGATATCACTTGAAGATAGACTATAAGTTAAATATGTTAAACTCTAAAGCAGTTGATAAAATAGCAAAAAATAAGGCTAACTGGTCAACAAAGGAGATTAAACAGGATCACAAAAATTCAAAAGAAGGAAAAAAGAAACAAATAATAGATGGGAAAAGAACCAGATGACAATCCTAAACCTAAGTATATCAAGTAGACACATTAAGTGTAAATAGTCTAAATACCTGATTAAGACAGAGATTATCAAATTGGGTTTTTAAAAAAGCAAGACCTGCATCCACACACAACGAGACCTCCTGTGCTCCATGCCCTACCATGCCCAATCACCTGGAGTAGAAGCCTGAACCACTCCCAACCCAGGGTCAGTCCTTGGCACTGTGCTATTCTTTCTACTCAATGTCCAGACATATCCCCAGGTATCTGGAGTTTCCACTATTATGGATTAGTTCTCCTCTTCTTGAGGAGAGAACTTAAGGCGCAGACATCCACTAACCACTAACAAACATCTCACCAAGGCATACTTCTGGCACTCGGAGGCAGTATACCGGACCCAGCCTCAGAGTGGTGCCTGTGCCTGACATCAGGTAACCTGGAGGTGGGACCTGCTTGGTTTGGCCCCACCCATCTTGGTCCTCCCCTTCTCCAGGATTGAACTGGGAACAGAGACTACAGTGTATGCCACAAACTCACTGCTGAGGCAACAGAGTGCTTATTCCAGTAAATAAGGACCAAGTAAATACCCATCCACATCAACAGTAGCCAGTGCATACCTACAGGTGTGCCAACAGCTGGCCTGAAGATTGAAAAACACATCACAACAGGTAATTTGCTCACATCAACATACACCAACAAGAAACAAGTTAGGCCTCTCAAGATCTCTGCCACCCTAGCCTCACAGAAAGCAGTGGGCCAGCCCACACTCCTACTATATCACTATTACAACCAACAACTGGGAAAGCCTACATACACAAGCCATCTATCAAAGAAGCTCATACAGATTAGTCACTGTAGTTCAATCAGATGAGAAAGAATCAGAGGAACAATTCTGAAAGTATGAAAACACAGTCTTACTCCTCCAAAGGGCTAATTCTTCAATAACAGAAACTAACCACAATGAAATTCCTGAAATGCCAGATAATGAATTCAAAATATTGATTATAAAGAAGTGCAATGAGATGCAAGATAAAACTGATAACCAACTCAAAGAAATTAGCAGAATGCAATAGGTGAAAGGAGTTTGATAACTTAAAAATAAAACCCAGACAGAACTAAAAAACTTATTGGAAGAGATACAAAACACAGTACAAAGCTACAGTAGGCTAGAACAAATGAAAGAAATAATCTCTAGACAAAAGAGAAGACAGGCTCTTTGAACTAACCTAGTCAGACAGAAACAAAGAAAAAAAATTTTAATGAGCAAAGCCTATAAGAACTATGGGATTATGTAAATCGACCAAACCTACAAATACAGGCATTCCAAAGAAGTTAAAGTAAAGAGTATGGAAAAAATATTTAAGAAAATAATTCAAGAAAACTTCCCTGGTCTCAGGAGAAACCTAGACATCTAGATACAAGAAGTCCAAAGGACTCCTGCAAGGTATATCACAAAAAGAACCTCACCAAGGCATATCATTATCAGATACTCCAAAGTCAATATGAAAGAAAATATCCTAAGAGCAGCAAGAAAGAAACACCAAATCACTTATAAAGGAAAGGGCATTAGACTAACAACAGACTACACAGCAGAAATCCTACAAGCCAGAAAAGGCTGGGGATGTATTTGCAACCTCCTTAAATTAAAAAGATGCCAGTCAAGAATTTTGTATCCAGCCAAACTAAACTTCATAAACAAAGGAGAAATAAAGTCCTCCCCAGACAAACAAACACTAAGGGAATCTGTTGCCACTAAACTGGCTCTACAGGAGATACTCAAAGAAGTTCTAAACTTGGAAAAGAAATGACAACTCTCACTATCATAATATCGCATATAAGTTCAAAGCTCATGGTGCCTAAAAAGCAAGTATACAGTAGAATCCCTATGTCAGCTAGCTTACAACACAATAGCAGGAACAAAAGCTCACATATCAATATTAACCTTGAATGTAAATAAACTAAATGTTCCACTTAAAAGAACTGGAGTAGCAAATAAGACCCAACCATATGCTACATACAAGAGACCCACCTACTGGCCAAGGACAATCACAAACTCAAAGTAAATGGGTGGAAAAAGATAGCTCAGGTGAATGGACAACAAAAACAAGCAGGAACAGCCATTTTTATATCAGACATCTCAGACTTTAAACACAAAAATAGTTTTTAAAAAAGAAAGATATCATATAATGGTAAAGGTGAAATTTAACAAGATTTAACTATCTTAAACATACAGACACCAAACACTATAGCACACAAATTCATGAAGCAAACATTACTGGATCTCTGAAAACATACAATAGCAATACCATAATAGTAAGTGACTTCAATACCCCATCAACATCACTAGATCATCAAAGCAGAAAATTAATAAAGAAACACTGGACTTAAATGGGACTATAGACCAAATAGACCTAATAGACATCTACAGAACTTTCCAAGCAACAACTGAAGACTATACATTCTTCTCATCTCCATATGGAACATTCTCCAAAATAGATCATATCTTTGGCTATAGAGTAATTCTCAATAAATTCAAAAACATCAAAATTATACCAAGCATCTTCACAGATCACCATGGAATAAAATTAGAAATCAACCCAACCAGGTGTGGTAGTTCACACCTGTAATCCCAGCACTTGGGGAGGCAGAGGTGAGAGGATTGCCTGAGCTCAGGGATTCAAGAGCAGCCTAAACAACATGGTAAGACCCTGTCTCTACAATAAATCAAAACAATTAGCTGAGCATGGTGGTGCATGCCTGCAGTTCCAGCTACTTAGAAGGCTGAGTCAGAAAGTTCACCTGAGCTCAGCAGATCAAGGCTGCAGTTCAATTTATTGAGAATTGCTCTATTTTGGAGAATGTTCCAGCCCGGACAACACAGTGAGACTCTGACTCAAAAAAGCAAAACCAAAAATCAACACAAAATGGAGCTCCCAAAACTATACAACTGCATGAAAACTGAATAAACTTGCTCTTGAATGACCCTTGGGTAAACAAAAAAATTAAAACAGAAAAGCCAGGTTTGATGGCTCAGCCTGTAATCCCAGCACTTTGGGAGGCTGAGGTGAGTGGACTGCCTGAGCCCACAGGTTCAAGACCCACCTGGGCAACTTGGTGAGACCTTGTGTATACAATAAATTAAAAATTATCCAGGTGTGGTAGCGTGCACCTGTAGTTCCAGCTACTTGGAAGGCTGAGGCAGAAGGATCACAAGAGCCCAGGAGGTCAAGGCTGTAGTGGCCTGGAGCGTGCCACTGCACTCCAGTCTGGGCAACAGAGCGAGACTCCAACTCAAAAAAAAAAAAAAAAGAAAGAAAGAAATTAATACAGAAATCAAAAGATTTGTAGAAACAAATGAAAACAGTGACACAACACACCAAAACCCCTGGGACACAGCAAACCAGTTCTGATAGGAAGGTTTATAACATTAAATGCCTACATCAAAAAGATAGAAGGACCAGAAAAACAGTTTAACCAAAAAAAGATACGAAGGATCAACGAATCAAAAAGTTTCTTTTCAAAAGGATAAACAAAATTGACAGACCACTAACTAGACTATCCAAGAAAAAAAGAAAAACTCAAATAAATTCAATCAGAAATGACAGAGGGGACATAATAACCCATACCACAGAAATTAAGAAGATCACCAAGGACTACTATGAACAACTCCATGGCAACAAACTGGAAAACCTAGAGGAAATGAATAAATTCCTGAAAACATACGACCTCCCAAGACTGAACCAAAAAAGAAATAGATATGCTGAACAGAACAATAATAAGCAATGAAATTAATCAAGAAAAAAAATACCTCCCCCTCCAAAAGAAAGCCCACAGGCAGATGGAGTCATAGCTGACTTTTATCAGATGTATAAAAAACTGGTGCCAATCCTACTAAAGTTATTTCAGAAAACAGAGGGGGAGGGACTCAACTCATTCTATGAAACCAGAATCAGGAAAGGATACAACAAAAAAAGAAAACTACAGGACTATTTCCCTGATGAATATAGATGCCAAAATCCTTAGCAAAATACTAGCAAACTGAATTCAACAGCATATCAAAAAAATTATTCATCAAAACCAAGTGGGTTTTATTACAGGAATGCAAGAATGGTTCAACATCTGCAAATTAATAAATGTGACACACCACATAAACAGAAGCCAAAACAAAAACTATATGATCATCTCAACAGATGCAGAAAGGGCATTCAAAAAATCCAACATTCCTTAATGGAAAAAACCCTCAATAAACTGGGCATTGAAGGAACGCATCTCAAATAAAAGAACTACACATGACAAACCAATAGCTAACATCATACTTAACTGGAAAAAGTTTAAAATAATCCCCCTCATGACAGGAACAAGACAGAGATATCCACTCTTACCACTCTTGCTCAATATTGTACTGGAAATCTTAGCAAAAGCAATCTGGCATGAGAAAGAACTAAAAGGCATCCAAATCAGCAAGGAGGAAGTCAACTTTTCCTGTTCACAGATGACATGATTGTATACATGGAAAACCCTAAAGACTCCTCCAAGAAGCTTCTAGATCTGATAAATGACCTCAGTAAAGTCTCAGAATACAAAGTCAATGTGCAAAAATCAGTAGCGTTCCTCAACAACACTCAAACCAAGAACCAAATCAAGAGCTCAATCCCATTCACACTAGCCACAAAAAAAATAAAATACCTAGGAATACACCCAACTAAGGAAGTGAAAGACCTCTATAAGGAAAACTGCAAAACACTAATGAAAGAAATTGCAGACAACACAAAAAATATCCCATTCTCATGTCCATGGACTAGAAGAATCAATAGTATTAAAATGGCCATACTGTCCAAAGCAATCTACAGATTCAATGCAATATTATCAAAATACCATCTTCATTCTTCAAAGAACTAGAAAAAGCAATCCTAAAGTTTATATGTAATCAAAAAAGAGCCTGAATAGCCAAAGCAATTCTAAGCAAAAAGAACGACTGCAGGCCAAGCTTGGTGGCTCAGCCTGTAATCTCAGCACTTTGGGAGGCCAAGGCGAGTGGACTGCCTGAGCCCGTGGGTTTGAGAACAGCCCGGGCAACTTGGTGAGACCTCATTTCTACAAAAAAGTAAAAATTAGCCAGGCATGGTAGCGTGCGCCTGTAGTTCAGGCCACTTGGAAGGCTGAGGCGGAAGGATCACTGGAGCCCAGCAGGTTGACGCTGGGGTGGCCATGAGCGCGCCACTGCACTCCAGTCTGGGCTGGGCAATGGAGTGAGACTATCACTCAAAAAAAACCCCAAAACCAAACAAACAAAAAATAATTGCGGAGGTATCACTCTGCCTGACTTCAAATTATACCTAAGGCTACAGTAACTAAAACTCATGGTACTGGTACAAGAACAGAGAGATTGACCAACGGAACAGAATAGAGAACCTTGAAACTAAACCACATTTCTACAATTAACTGTTCTTTGACAAAGCCAAAAATAAATAAATAATGGGGAAAGGACTCTCTATTCAATAAATTGGGCTGGAAAAATTGGCTAGCCATTGCAGAAGAATGAAACTGAACCCCTATCTCTCACTATGTACAAAAATTATATATAATAACTCAGGATGGACCAAAGACTTAGGTGTAAGACCTGACACTAAAAATCCTAGAAGTAAACTTAAAAAACACTCTGCTGGACACTGACCTAGGCAAAGAATTTATGACAAGGACCCCAAAAGCAACTGCAACAAAAACTAAAATAGACAAATGCGACTTAAACTAAAAAGGTTCTGTACAGCAAAAGAAATAATCAACAGAGTGAACAGAAAAACTACTGAAAGGGATAAAATATTTGCAAATTACACCTCAGACAGAGGGCTAATATCTAGGATCTAAAAGAAATTCAAACAACTCAACATGAAAAAACAAATAACCACATCAAAAAGTGGACAACGAACGTGAACAGATAATTCTCCAAAAAAGACACACAAGCGGCCAACAAACACATGAAAAAATGCTCAGCGTCACTAATCATCAGAGAAATACAAATTAAAATAACAGTGAGATATCACCTCACACCAGTCAGAATGGCTATTATTAGAAAGTCAAAGAACAACAGATGTTGGCACAATTATGGAGAAAACACTCATTCACTGTTGGTCAGATTGTAAACTAATTCAACTGCTATGGAAAACACTCTAGAGATTTCTCAAAGAACTAAAAACTGAATTACCATCTGACCAGCAATCTCACTTCTAGGTACCTACCAAAAGGAAAAAAAATCAATATATTAAAAAGATACCTGTACTCCTGTGTTCATTGCTGTACTATTACAACAGCAAAATCATGAAACAAACCTAAGTGCCCCGCAACATAACTGAATAAAGAAAATGTGTTATATATACAATACGGAATACTATGCAGCCATAAAAAAGAATGGAATCATGTCCTTTGCAGCAACATGGATGGAACCGGAGATCATCATGCCAAGGAAAATGACTCAGAAACAGGACACCAAACACCACAAGTTCTCATTCATATGTGGAAGCTAAACGGTCACAAAGATGGGAATAATAGACACTGGGGACACCAATAAGGGGGGAAGTGTTAGGGTTCAGAAACTATGTATGGGGCACAATGTTCACTCTCTGGGGAATGGGCCACTTGAGACTCAATCCCCACCACTACACAGTACATCCATGTAATGAACAAGCATGTGTATCCCTGAATCTAAAATAAAAATAAAAATCCAACAATAAAAAAAGCAAGACTTAACTTTATACTGCCTAAAAAAGTATGTATTTAAAATGCAAAGACACAAATAGGTAAATGTAAAAAGATATTATTAACACTAATCATAAGAAAACTAAGATAACTATATTGATATTAGATAAAATAAACTTCACAGCAAAGAAGACCTGAGATTTTAAAAAATCATTTACTAAGGATAACAAGATAAATTTATTCAAAGGACAGAACAATCTTAAATGTTTGTTATGCCCCTGATAAAAGAAAAATATTTGAAGAAAACTGACATAACTGCAAAAAGAAACAGACAAATCACAATTATAATCAAAGTTTTCATATCCCTCAAAAAGTGATCATGAGCAGACAGAAAATCAGCAATGATAGCAAAGGCTTAAACAACATTACTGATCAATATGATTGAATTGATTTTTATAGAACACTCCACCTAACAACAGTAGAATATACATTGTTCTTAGGTGTACATGGAATATTTACCAAGATAGACCATATTCTGTACTGTAAATTCAGTCTCAGTAAATTTATATTTAAAAGAATTTAAGTCATACAAGCATGTTAGTTGACCATGATGGAATTAACTTAAATCTGCACACTGAAAAGCACCAAACATTGATGAGCAAAATTAAATGAAAAGATATAATTTGTTCATGGATTAGAAAACTTAATGTTGGTAAGATTTCAATTCCCTCCAAACTGATGTATAAATTCAACATAACCCCAACTAAAATCCCAGCAACTGACAAGTGATTTTAAAAGTCATATGAAAATATAAAGGACCTAGAATAGTCAAAAACAACAAAATTGGAGGGCTAACACTACCTGATTTCCAGACTTACCTTAAAGTTACGGTAATTAGTAGAGTGTGCTCCTAGCATCAAGATAGAAAAACATATCAACAGAACAGAACTGAGGATCCAGAAATAGAACCATATACACATGGAAAACTGATTTTTGACAAAGATGGAAAGGCAATTCAGTAGAGAAAGGACAGTCTTACAACAAATGGCAATGAAACAACTGCATAACCATATGCCAAAAAAATGAAATTTGACACCCGACACTCCACAGAAAAATGAACTAAAAATGGATTATAATTCTAAAAATTAAAACTATAAAACTCCTATAAGAAAACACAAAAGAAAATCTTTATGACATTGGGTTATGAAAAGCTATCTTAGTTGACATCTAAATCGAACATAATTCTAATAGGAATAAATTGAAAAGTTAGACTCCATCAAAATTTAAAACATCTGCTCTTTGAAAGATTATGTTAGGAGAATGACAAGACAGCTACGAGTTGGGAGAAAATATTTGCAAATAACACATTTGATAGAGGATTCGTATTCACAATATATAAATAACTCTTAAAACTTAATAATAAAAAAACACCAATAGCAGCCAAGCTGAGAATCAAATGAAGAGCTCAGTTCCATTTACAATAGCAGCCAAAAAGCTAAAATACCCAAGAATATATTAAACTAAAAAGACAGAGCAAAAGATTGAAAGATACTTTCTCAAAGAAAACACACAGATAAATAACATGAAAAGATGCTCAACATCATTAGTCATTATGGAAATGCAAATTACAACAATAAGATATACTACACACCTACTAGAATAGCTCAAATTTAAAAGACTGACCATACCAGGTGCTAGTAAGGATATGGAAGAACTAGAACTCTAATATACTGCTTAAGGGAATGTAAAATGGTACAACCACTTAGAAAAATAGTTTGAAACTTTTAAACACACAATTACTATATGATCCAGATGTTTTACTTCTAAATGTTTTTCTCAAATTAAATAAAAATATATGTATATATCTCCACAAAGTCTTGTACCTAATATACCCATTGCAGTCATATATCCTATATGTGCCCCAAACTGGCAACAACGCAAATGTCCATCAACAGGTGACCAAATAAACTGTGGTATATTCATACAATGTAATACTACTTAACAATAAAAAGAAATGAACCACTGATACATGCAAAACATGAACAAATATAAAAATAACTGTGCTGAGTGAAAGAAGCCAAACACAAAAAAGCACATACTGTGTGATTCAAAGTACATAAAACTATAGAACAGCTATTAGCAAGTTTTTTCTGTAAAGAGTCAGATAGTAAATATCTTAAGCTTTATGGACCATAATGTTCCTGTTGCAAATACTTAACTCTACCACTGAAGCATGAAAGTTGCCATAGATAATAATCAAACAGCAAGGTGGTGTTGTAATTTAGCAAAACTTTATTCACAAAAACGGCAGCTGGCCAGATTTGGCTCACGGGCCATAGTTTGCCAACCCCTACTCCAGAAAATCAAACGAATCTATAGTAACAGAAAACAAATTTAGTTAAGTTTCAGAATACAAATCAACACACAAATCAGTAGCACTGCTACATACCAACAGCAACAACCAAACTGAGAATCAAATCAAGAACTCACTTCCATTTACAATAGCAGCCAAGAGGCTAAAATATCCAAGAATATATAAAACCAAGGAGGTGAAAGATCTCTACAGGGAGAACTACAAAACACTGATGAAAGAAACTGTAGAGGACACTAACAAATGGAGAAACATCTCATGCTCATGGATTGGAAGAACCAGCATTGTTAAAGTGACCACATTACCCAAGGTAATCTACAGATTCAATGCAATCCCTATCAAACCACCAACATCGTTTTTCACAGAATTAGGAAAAACAATCCTAAAATTCGTATGGAATCAAAAAAGGGCCAGAATAGCCAAAGCAATCCTAAGAAAAAAGAACAAAGGATCACATTACCTGACTTCAAATTATACCACAACATTATAGTAACCAAAACAACATGATACTGGTACAAGAGCAGACACATGGACCAATGGAACAGAATAGAGAATCCAGAAATAAACCCAAATACCTACAACCAAATGATCTCTGACAAAACAGACAGAAAAATACCCGGGGGAAGGACCCTATTCAACAAATGGTGCTGGAAACACCGGATAGCTCCATGCAGAAAAATCAAGCTTGACCCCATCTCTCCCCATATACAAAAATTCACTCAAAATGGATTAAAGACTTAAATGTCAGACCTGAAACCATAAAAATCCTAGAAGTCCTAGAAAAAATTCTGGACATTGGTCTAGGCAAAGAATGTATGGCTAAAACCCCAAAAGCAAAGGCAACAAAACCAAAAACAAGTAAGTAAGACTTTAAAAATTAAGCTAAAAAGCTTCTGCACAGCATCATCATCATCACCATCATCATCATCATCATCATCATCATCAAACTAAACAGGCAATCTACAGAATGGGAGAAGATATTTGCAAACTATACATCTGACAAAGGACTAATATCCAGAATCTACTAAGAACTAAGCAAGAAAAAAGCAAATAATCCCATTACAAAGTGGGCAAATGACATGAACAGACAACTCTCAAAAGAAGATATTAAAATGGACAACAAATATTTGAAAAACTGCTCAACATCATTCATTATCAGGGAAATGCAAAGTAAAACCACAATGAGATACCACCTTACACCAGTCAGAATGGCTATTATTTAAAAATAAAAAACCAATAGATGCTGGTGTGAATGCAGTGAAAAGGGATTGTTTATACACTGTTAGCAGGAATGCAAATTAGTACAACTTCTATGGAAATCGATATGGAGATTTCTTAAAGAGCTAAAAGCATATCTGCCATTTAAACCAGCAATCCCACTTCTAGGCATCTACCCAAAGGAACAGAGTTCACTATGTTAAAAAGACACTTGCACTCGCATGTTCACTGCAGCACAATTCAACAGTTGCAAAGACGTGGAAGGAACCTAAATGCCCATCAACCAATCCGTGAAAAAGTGGTATATATACGCACCATGAAATACTATTCAGCTGTCAAAAAGAATGAAATAATGTATTTTGCAGCAACTTGGATGGAATTGGAGAATATCATCTTAAGTGAACAGAAAGTCAAGCACTGCATGTTCTCACTTATAAGTGGGAGCTAAACTAAGGATATGCAAATGCATAGAAAATGGTATAGGGGACACTTGGAGATTCAGAAGGGAGTGGAGGGACGAAAAATTCACCTATCAGATACAATGTGCACAAGTAGAAGTGGTGGGTACAGTTAAAGCCCAAACTTCTTCACCACTATTCAATGCAACCACGTAATCTAAACCTATTTGTACCTACTAAAACTACTGAAATTTTTTTTAAAATGTAATAAAAAGTTTTAAAAAGCAAATTAGTGGTTGCAGCTGGAGTGGGGAAGAAGAATGGTGGCACAGGGAATGGAAGGTAGGAATTGCCTTTAGGAGTGGTAGATACCTATTGATATCTTGATATCTATTCACTTGGCTATATTTATTTCACATAATCTTGATTATGATAACAGTTTCAGATACACATATGTCAGAACTTGTTAAATTTGTGCTCTTTAAACATGTGCACTTTTTTTTTCAAAAAGGCTGTTTAAAAACGAATTACATAAGGAGTAGATTTTAGAAGGGGGTAGATGGTGTCTATAGTCTTCTACATGTTGAACTTGAAGTACCTTGTGATAGACTTGTAGACATCTAGTAGGCAGCAGAAACACACACAAAGAACACAGGAGAGAGACTGGAAAGGACAAAGAATTTTAATAGTCCACAAAGTTATTTGAGGCCATGGATATGAATGTCATCATCCAACTGTATTATGAAGAACAGTACTTTTCAGTTGGACAGGTAGTAGAGTAAGGTCTATATGGGTACATATCAGAACCTCAAGGGGGAAGTACATGTAGTTTTTAAAAGCATGTAATATCAAAATATAAGTTTATAATTAGTAACTCTTAAGACATTTATTCAAAGGCTCCTCAAGTTGGCCTGGAGACATATACTCAGATAGCTGCACATATACTCAGTTTTACTCACTTAATTGCCTCAACAGGATATTCTTTGCTGAGCCCCTCTGGAGGACCCATGTCTTTGATTCCATCTTGCCTCTGGTGAACTTACATTGCTGGGAAAACACCAAAGGGATTTAGTATACAACTCATCAGTCCTTCCTAACAGTACCTAAACTCAGGTTCTTGGGAAATGAAAACAACCTGAATTCCTCTTCACAAGGCTCCTGCTGCTTAATGCCCCCATCTACACACACAAAGGACAGAGGCAGCCACAGGTATTCCTGGAGTTCCCCAGGAAAGATATATAAGTTAAACTCTAATAAAGACTTAACAGTTATTCTCTCTTCAAAATTAACTGCTTTGTAGTAATGTTATAAAAAAGGAAACAACTACATGTCAGGCAATGTACCAGGAGAGATTGATATATTATTTTTAAGAGCATATTTTTTAAGGAATTTGGATATTTATGCAGTATTAGAGAGCATACACTTCATACATAAGCTTAAGACAGCAAATACCTATGTCTAAACTGGGTTAAAAACAATGAATTTTAAAATAAAAAGCAAAGATAGTTATTGAGTGGAGAAAATAATCATCACTATTTTGGTGGCATATTCTGTATACACCATGACTTGGTGAGGTATCATTGCAGGTAGATGAGCTATCACTGCTGTCATATAGAAGATGCCAACAAATATTCAATGGCTATAAATCAAAAGAAGTATTTCTTAATGGAAACACTCTGGAAAGATTTGCAGTAGCATAACTATAAAAATATTTCCTTTAATATGTCCAATCAACAGCTACTCTGATGTCACTAAAAAAATTCCTTACTATAAAGGAACAAGTGAGCAGAAACTGACCAATGGAAAAAATAGCTTTTAAAAAAAGTTGACTTTGGCAAATTAGGTTACTCAAAGCAAACAGCTGAGAAAACACGGATTTAAAGAATACATTTACTAGAAAAATGTTTGCTTTGGAATCTACCCTAAAATTAGTAATTTATTTAGAGACTCAACAGGAAAGTTCTTGGTCTAGTGCAAGTTCTCCCAATAAAACTTACTACAAAGAGGTGCTAATAAATGATGTAAACATAATATATGATGGATTTGAAGGGAAGTATACAACCATAAGTCTACTAGAAGGTTAAAGTGCTATACTGTCGTTAAGATTCCACATTGCAATGACATATATGTTGTTAAGTTCTGGTGAGATGCTTACCTGAGTGAAAGATAAGTCACAGGAGTCATACATTACATAATACGTAGAGGATTAAGCACAATGATGAAAAATATTTTTTAACTACACTATTTTGTCCTACTGAGGAAAATTAACAACAACAAAAAAAGATAATTTACTCAGACAAAAGAAGCCAGGTAGTCATCACAATTTTCTAGAACCATTTTAAAATTTTATTTTGCTTTCTGGTAGGGTTTCTTTGTTTTGTTCCATCTTGTTTTGGGGGTTCTGGCTGCTCTTGTTGTTTTTCCCAAGTATGGAGATGAGCTATTCTTCATTTATGCTGATGAAGAGATAAAACTGTAGTAATATGACTAAAAACCTTCCCTCCTTTTGCTAATATCAGTGTCTCTGGCAATCCCTTTCCCTACTTTATTATTATTTTTTAATTTTTTAATTTTTTAGTTGGAGTCTCACTCTGTCACCCAGACTGGAATGCAGTGGCCGCTCCCGGCCACCGCAGCCTCGCTTGCTGGGCTTCGGCGATCCTTTCACCTCAGCCTTCCAAGTAACTGGAACTACAGGAGTGCGCTACCACGCCGGCTGATTTTTTGATTTATTGTAGAGATGAGGTCTCGCCTACCCAGGCGGGTCTCAAACCTGCGGGCTCAGGCAATCTGCTCACTTCAGCCTCCCAAGGCGTGGGATTACAGGCTGAGCCACCGAGCCCGGTCCTTTCCCTACTTTAAATCTGCAGCTTTTAATTGACTTCAGTTTATTTTTAAAGGATTCTTACAGGTGGAAGGAGCCTTAAATGTCACTTAATTATCTTATTTTACAGATGAAGAAACCAAGGTTCAGAAAGGTAAAAGATCAATACCCACTTTTCTTGACACCAACAAGGGCTCTCATGAGATCTACTAGTTTCCCATGTCTGTCACAACAAATTACCACGAACTTGGTAACGTAAAAGAACAGAAATTTATTCTCTCACAGTTCTGGAGGCCAGAAGCCCAAAATCAAGGTTATATCAGGGTCGTGCTCCCTCCATACGCTCTAGGGAAAAATCCTGTCTTGCCTTTCAGTTTCTGGAGGCTCCAGGATTCTTGGCCTGTGGCTGCACAACTCTCATCTCTGCCTTCACCTTCACATAGCCTTCTCTTCTTCTGTGTCTCTCTCATTCTATTTTTTAAAAGAATCTGTCTCTTATAAGGACATTTGCCACTGGATTTAGGGCCTGCTTGGATAACCCTTAATCTGAATTACGTATTCAAAGACTCTTTTTCCAAGTAAAGTCACATTCACAAGTTTTAGGGCTAATACGTGAACTATCTTTCTGGGACCAACATTCCACCCACTAAAGACTCTAAAGAATAATCAATCAGTGAGTAATGAGTAATATCAGATCCCCTACTGATCTATGATGGAGAAGGAATGAAAAAAAAAAGGTAGAATTGAAAAACAAACTTAGAAAAAATAGCACTAAAGGGAATAAGGAAACAGAAGGAGAGGCTGCAGACTGAGGAGAACACAGCTTTAAAAGGCTTCACAACTTTGTCAAAAAGCAAGTTTACCATCATTTAGCAACTGTGAAAAAATCTTTTATCATTCAAGTTGCCTGCATATCTGCTTTTTGTGATTTGTGAAACTTTTTTTTAAAGCATTTTAACCCAAACTTCTTAGAAGAGAGTCCAGTTCCCCCAAAGACTTATCAATTACTCTGTCTCTGGAATCCTGCCAATAGAAAGTCTGAATGACTTCTCAAGAGCTCTGTAGTACTATGTTTGTCAACACAAACAGGGTTTGAGATTTACAACTTGGTCTCTGAGTCACTCCTACTACAAAAAAATAAGAAATTTCATATGTAGTGAAAGCTGCTTATTTAAGCCTTGATGTAAAGCAACATGGTCAGGCAGAAGATAAATGAACTGATTAATAAAAAACCCAAGCATTTAGTGAACTCTATGTAAAACTCCCCTTGGAAAACTGTAGTCTTTGCTTGGTTTCCCTTTCTCTCATATTCCTCCCACTCCCAAGACTTTGGCAAATATCACTGATGACTTTTTGTATGAAGTGTACACAAGTCTCTTGCCCATTTTGAGGCTATATTCTGACTATGACAAGAAACTGTTAGAGTGGCTCTACTTTTCGTATCCCCCATCCCCACCCCCAAGAATCCATTTTCTTTAGTTTTGCTTTCTTCCATGCTGTCTTTTAGACTTGAAACACTCTGTTTCTATTGCCAAATAATTCTATTTTCTTTTTCTTTCTTTCTTTTTTTTTTTTTTTGAGTCAGAATCTCACTCTGTTGCCCAGACTGTACTGCAATGGCAAGCTCATGGCAATCCTTCCACCTCAGCCTTCCAGGTAGCTGGAACTACAGGTGCATGTCGCCACACCCAGTTAATTTTTTTTTAATTTATTTATTATAGAGACAAGGTTTTGTCAAGTTGCCCAGGCTGGTCTCGAGCCTCTGGGATTAGGCACTCCTCTTGCCTCTGCCTCCCAAAGTGCTGGGATTACAGGCTTCAGCCACCATGCCTGGCCTAATTCCACTATTTTCAAATTTCTCAAGAAAACTTATTTCTGCAATGTTTTCTTTGTTTGAGTTGGAGTCTCACTCCATCTCCCAAGCTGGAGTGCAGTGGCACAACTCAGGGCCATCCCAGTGTCGACCTGCTGGGCTCAGGCAATCCTTCTGCCTCAGCCTTCCAAGTAGCCAGAACTATAGGCACGCACTACCACGCCCGGCTAATTTTTTATTTATTATTAATTGGCAAGATGAGGTCTTGCCAATTTGCCCGGGCTGGTCTCAAACACACAGGCTCAGGCAATCCACTCACCTCAGCCTCCCAAAATGCTGGGATTACAGGCTGAGCCATCGAGCCTGGCCTCTGCAAAGTTTTTCAACAAATAATTTCTAAGCTAAAAAGTATACTTCTGGTGTTTGCACAATCAACTTATTCTTACCTAGTTTACTTTTAACATTAAAATGTATTAAGAAATATTGATCTTATACAAAAGTATAAAGAATAACATAGTGAACTCCATGGGCCCATCACCCAGTTTGAAAACTAAAACTATCAGTATAGTTGAAATCTCTATATATTTATTCCCAACCTCATTCTCCTCTGTCCCCCACCCCATCACTGTAAGAGATAACCTTTATCTTGAATTTTTACCTAACATATGTCCAAAATAACTAAAATATTTTACTTTTTGAATAGTATATACCAGCAGACCAACTCTCAATGTGCAATAAATAATAACCAACAAGTATCATGGTGCTTCAAAAAATGCCAGATTCTGCAAGTTCAGTAAAAAGTTCCCATGACATTATTTCAAAGCTGAGTCAATGAACATGAGTTAAATTTTTAGATATGATAGTTGCCATTTGATATGCACATAAATCCTACAGAGACTTGTGACAAAAATAAAATAGCACATCTAATGTTTGCCTTCAAATAGAAATTTTACCTATACTAGAAAAAAGATCTATTATGTAGAAAGTTAAGGGTAATGTAAAATGAAAGACAAATGAGACCTTTAAAGAACTGTCCCATAACTTTCATTGATAGAAAAATTAGAAGTTGAAAAAAACATAAAATTGCTTAACAAGAGTATTTCTTTTCCTCAAGCATGGCTGAAAATAATAGTGTCTTGATTCCTGCCCCATCTGAGGTTTACTCAGGAAGGAGAAGTCAGAAAAAATTCATCCAGTTATAAAATAATGGACAAGCACAGAAGAGCTTATAAGTAACTAACACTAATAGAAGTATTTATTGAAGTAACACTATTCATTAGTGTTAGTGTTTCCATTACAATTCACTGGCAAATAGTACCAAAAGTAACGTTCCACTTGAGATATATATGGAAAAAAGATACAGTGGGCTATTAATACCAGAGTATAAAACAGTAATTAAGCTAACTCAAATTTACTATGTACTTCCTAGGTGCCAGAGAGAGTGCTATGTAGGGCAGGGAAGGGGGAGGTGCGTAGCTTAGTTCCTGGAATATAATAGGCTCTGTCCTTAGAGCCAGAAGGTGTAACAATTTAAACGATCAACTTAAATTTCAAATAACACTTTCTAAGTGATCACTATAAGAAAGTAACTAAATGAACACAAAAATAAGTAAAAGAACCAAAGTGAAGTAATTTTTTTCTTGTTATATTTATATACTGATAAATATTCTGACTAAATTAAATGGACTAAGGTAATTATCCAGATATCTGAACATATCCATGCTTGGATATATCCAAGAAGAATTAGCATTTTTCCTGATATTTTCTATCATGTAAACATGTTCTTAGAGCCCATATCTACAGTAAATTAATGAAACAATTAAGCAGCTCAGATATTTAAGATATTATTTTAAATAGTGGTAGCATCAAGAGTTTATTGATTCCCTATCAGAAACCCATCCTAAAATATTTCACCTGAGTTACTGTAAATAAAGGCACCTAGCTTCACATTTGCTAAACAATGGATTCAGGGTTTTTTGTTTGTTTTTTGAGTCAGGGTCTCACTCTGTCACCCAGGCTGGAGTGCAGAAGTGCAATAACAGCTGGGACTAGAGGCACATGCCACCACCTCTTGCCCAGCTAATTTTTTTATTTTTTGTAGAGACAAGGCTTCACTATATTGCCTAGGCTGGTCCCAAACTCCTGAACTCAAACAATCTTCCTGCTTCAGCCTCCCAAAGTGTTGCGATTAAGGTGCCAGTCACCGTGCCTGGCTAGATAGTGGATCCTATAGTAAAAGTTAAAACAACAATTAACCCTACGTAAGGAGCAATAAAGTTCATTCTCTATATTTGAAACTATAGAAGCATAGAGTTTTACTGACTGAAAAAACTTTGGAACTGATCTTGTCTCTTAATTTTAAAAAAATTTTGTAATTAAAAAAATTTAATCTTTAAAAAGAAGGAGGCCCCAATGGCTTAAAATTCAGGTCTCCTGCCAGGCATGGTGGCTCACACCTGTAATCCCACTGCTTTGGGAGGCAGAAGCGAGAGGATTGCCTGAGCCCAGGGGTTCAAGACCAGCCCAGGCAACTTGGTGAGACCGTGTCTCGACAATAAATCAAAAAATAAGCTGGGCATGGTGGCACGCACCTGTAGTCCCAGTTACTTGGGAGGCTGAGGCAGAAGGATTGTCTAAGCCCAGGAGATGGAGTCTGCAGGGACTGTGAGCATGCCACTATACTCCAGTCTGCATGACAGAGTGAGACACTGATTCAAAAAAAAAACCCAGTTCTCCTGACAAGAGACTACAATTTTTGCAAATTTTTTTGTTGAAGTAAAATTATGGAAAAAAGTGAACTCATCCAAAGCTTTGTTTTCAAGATGCCCTGAACTCTGAGGTAGAAGGTCAGATTCATACACAAACTCTAAGTACAGCCTTTGTCAAATTACTAAAACTCTCTGGGATTTAGTTTTCTCTAAAATATAAAATGAGGTTAGACTGGATTAGTGATTCTCAATCTCAGCTGTGCAGTAGAATCCTCTAAGAGGCTTTTTACAAAACAGTAATGCCCAAGTCCCACCCCCTCCTACCCAAGAATTTATTTTAAATGCTCTGGGATGGTACCCTGGCATAGTTTTTAAAATCTCAGGGCAACCCCCTTGGGTCCCCTCCCACTGTAAGAGCTTTTCTGTCCTCTCAATAAATCCTGCTTTCTCAAAAAAAAGAAAAAAAAAATCTTCTCAAGCAATTCCAATGTTCAATCAAGATTGAGATCCAATGGACTTAAATAAGCTTCAATATCCCTTTTATAATCTAAAATTCTAATTAATTTTCCCTTGTTCTGGTTGTAGTCATTTGGTTATTGGTTAACTGATGGCTAAATTAGACAATAAATGCATGCAAATCCAGAAAAGAAAAATTGAATTCCCGTTAGCCTTTGTATGCATTCATGGTGTAGGTAGATTCTATACCATAACCTCTTAGGTCGATTCTACATCATAATCATCTATCTACTGAAGCCCATTATGCAGAAGGTTTCTTATCCTTTCCTATGTATCCCTCCATATGGAGGGAGCTCAACTGCTAACAAAACTCTTGGCCCTCCTCTATGCCTTCTTCCCTCTATTAAAGGAGAGAGAGAATGGTTGGCAAATCTGGAAAAAAAATAAACTGCATATGTTTGGCTCAGCTCCCTCCTTTTGCCTCTTGAGAGTGAGCCAACAAAGGAGAAAGTACCATAAATTGTTTGGCTTATAAACAATGGAGATTTATTATCTCACAGTTTTAGAGGCTGGAAGCCCAAGATTAGGTTGCTAGCGTGGTCAGGTTCTGGTGAAAGCCATCTTCTGGGTTGAAGGTTGTTGACTTCTCATTGTGTCCTCACATAACAGAAAGAGGACTAAAGACCATCACACTGGGGATTAGGATTTCTACACATGAATTCGGGGAGGAGACACAAACATTCAGTCCACTGCAGATGGTTTCTACATTGGACTTGTCCCAGTCCTGTGCTGCTATAACTAGGTGGATAAGTCATCTAATTCTGAGGTTCAGAATTTGGAAGTCCATCTGCCAGCAAATACAAGCTGTATCTTCTAACTTAGCTTTTAGTAGGACAAGGGTACTATTTTGGCTCCCAGATGCAGTTGTTTCTCATCTGGCTCAGAACTCAGCGAAAGAGAAATGCTACTTACTGGGTCCCCACAGAGACCTCAACAAGGCCTACTCAATAGATAATGGCATATAGAATACAAAGATGCTGTATTTAATGTTGTTTGGCAACGTTTAGAATAAATGAGTGAATGAACAAATAAATACTATAGTATAGATAGAATATCATGTCTATTCAATGTTACATTTTAACCAAAGGAAGTCTTATCAATCTTGCTTTAATTCAGGGCTTGTTTCTGTCATTGGCTTTTTGTTTTTTTGTTTTTGAGTTGGAGTCTCACTTTGTCACCCAGGTTGGAGTGCAGTGGCTTACTCACAGCCATCCCAACATTGACCAGCTGGGCTCAGACGATCCCTTTGCCTCAGCCTTCCAAGCAGCCAAAACTACAGGCACGCACTACCACACCTGGCTAATTTTTTATTTATTGTAGAGACAAGGTCTTGCCAAGTTGCCCGGGGTTGGTCTCAAACCCGCAGGCTCAGGCAATCCACTCACCTCAACCTCCCAAAGTGCTGGGATTACAGGCTGAACCACTGAGCCCAGCCGTCACTGTCAACATTTGGGCTGAATAAGTCTAGTAGTGGAGGGTTGTCCTGTATATTCTAGGGTGTTTAGCAGCATCTCTGACCTCTATTTACTAGACATGAGTAGCAATCCCCAAGCTGTGACAATTAAAAATGTCTCCAGACATTGCTAAATGCCCTGGGTAGCAATAAGTAATACAGAGTCATCTAGCAACTGGTTATCTATTCAAATTTGAATGAAACTGAGTCTGTTGCAATCAATTAAGATAAAAATCACAGTTTTCACCATATGTGTATCACAAAAATAAAAGACAGAAAGATGGTCATTGACATGGCAGAATTGAAAAAACTAAACTACAATCTTAAAATTTAAAAGTAAAGAATATATCATGCATAATTTGGCAAAGAAACAAGAGGATATTAATTTAGTCTTCTTTTCCATAGTATCCTTTCTCAAGAAGATTGTTCTACAACACAAATCTGATTATGTTTCTCCCAGCTTGGCTTCAAATCCTTCAATGGTTCACAATATCTATCATCTTCAAGATAAAAACCACATTTCCTAAAATGTATGCAAGGCCTTCCATGATCTTGTTCCTGCCACCTCTCCAGCTTCAACGTTGTTCCTTCTCCCGCACATGCTCTATATTCTAACTAGATTGAACTCCTTGAAGATCTGTAAAGACACCCAAGAATCTATGTTTTATAAGAATAGTAAAAGTGAGATCAATACAACTTTGTGTGATCTGTTTACAGACCCATCCTTTAGTTGTCGGTTCAATGTTACTTTCACATGGAACCCTGACTCTATTACATATTTTCACAGCACCTTGGACTTCTCCTTTGCTACATTTATCACAATTATAGTTTTTACAGTTATTTGTGTGATTGCTGTATTAATCTATTTCTCCACATAGACTGTACAATCCAAAAAGGCAGAAAGTGTGCCTGGTTTTACTCTCATTTGTCAACCTTTACTGTATTTATGACAAATACATTCTTACAATTTTTTTGTTCCTATTTTCCCTTGATTTCTTTTTTTTCTTTTTTTAAATTTCAAATAAAAATACAAATAGTTTTTGGTCTGGGCTTTAAGAGTACTTTAAGTTTGGTAGTGGAGGGTTGTCCACCCTCCCCATCTGTGCACACTGTACCCAACAGGTGATTTTTTTCTCTCTCCGCCTTTTTCCCTTCCTGAGTCTCCAGTGTCCATTATATCCATTATACCATCATCTGTCCTTGCATATCCTTAGTTTAGCTCCCATTTATATATTTTTTAGTTGGAGTCTCACTCTGTCGTCCAGAGTGGAGTACAGTGGCACACTCCGGCCACCGCAGCCTGGACCTGCTGGGCTCTGGTGATCCTTTCACCTCAACCTTCCAAGTAGCCAGAACTACAGGTGCCGCTACCACACCCAGCTAATTTTTAGTTATAGTAGAGACAAGGTCTCGCCAAGTTGCCTGGGTGGGTCTTGAACCCACAGGCTCAGGCAATCCACTTGCTTCGGCCTCCCAAAGTGCTGGGATTACAGGCTGAGCCACCAAGTCTGGCCTTAGCTCCCATTTATAAGTGAGAACCATTCTTACAATTTTAATCTTTTTTCTCATATAGATTTAGTATGGCAGGAAGTGTGTCCAGCTTTATTCTCCAATATTCCCCAATGTAGGTACTATACTGTAAATGCCCGGCATATGGTAGATGTTCAATAAATGTCTGTCGAATAGATGAATGTCCTTTCATATCTGCAAGTCTTATTACAGATCAACATGGCCTTTCTTTCCTTCTTTATTTGGCCAATTCCTATTTTCCTTTATTTATTTATTTATTTATTTATTTTGAGTTGGCGTCTCACTCTGTCACCCAGACTGTGCAGTGGCCGCCTCCAGCCACCACAGCCTCGATCTGGATCCTTCTGCCTCTCAGCCTTCCGAGTAGCCGGAATTACAGGCACGTGCTACCATGCACTTTAAGATGAAGCTGAGGCATCCTACATTCTAGAAGTCTTTCTGATACCTTAAATCCAAATCAGATATCCTACTTCTGTGTTCACATATCATCCTGGATATATTTTTATATAGTCTGTCTCCCCCACTAGGCTTATGGTGCCTATGGGTGCCTTAAGGATAAGGTCTGTCTTTCATCTTTATATGCTCTGCAGGTAGCAAGTGCCTAACACAGAGAGGGCACTCAGTAAATGCTCAGATACACATGAATATGCGTATACTGCATTTTATTACACAGGTTCACACATCTACAGAAACCCCCACTGAGTGAAAACATTAGAGATATAATATAAAGCTTGAAATAAAACCCCAACATTTAAATTTTATTAAAACTTTTCAAAAAGGTCAATGACCTAGCAAAATCGCTTAGATTTTTAAATTTTACTACAACTCTCCTTGTTATGCTTCAAGCATAACAAAATTTAAAACCAGTATTAGAGCACTAAATAAAAATTTTAAAACAATTTAAAATCATATATGACTTCTAGGAAAATAGAAAAGTTGAACATTGTATTCTATGCAAGTCATTTTAAAACAATGATATTATCTCAAGAACCACTCTACCATGCTATTCTACTATTGAAAAGATACTTAAACTTAAGAACTCCCCTGCTAATGACTTTATCCCTTTATAGACAATGGTAATGACTTCTGTAAATTTCTCCCAGGTTCTTATACTGAAAAAGAAGAGACGGTTGCTAAAGCAACTTCATTTTTCTTAACATATGCTCTATCCCTCCAGACTTATGAAACATTAAATATTCTTCCAATGATTATTTTATGGACATAATTAAAACAATATAAAGACAGAAGCTTATGTTATCTGGCTGCTTCTATCACAGTTCATAAGTGACTGCACATTTGCCCTACGTGTTATTATTACAAGATAGTCTCTCCTAAAGTCATAACACTTAGGCGTTTTCAAGAAACAGAAAGTTAAGGACCAAAAAAAAGTACAAACTTGCAGTTCTAGAGACTTAAAGCATGGTGACTATAGTTAATAATGATATGCTATATATAGTACTTGAAATTTACACTAAGAGAGATCTTTAGTATTTTCACCATATACACACAAAAAAGGTAACTTTGTGAGGTGATGGGTATTTTTTTTTTTTTTTGAGTTGGAGTCGCCCTCTCGCCCAGGCTGGAGTACAGTGGCACACTCACAGCCACCCCAGCATTGACCTGCTGGACTCCGGTGATCCTTCCACTTCAGTCTTCCAAGTGGCAAGAACTACAGGTGTGCACTACCGCGCCTGGCTAATTTTTTTTTTTAATTGTAGAGATAAGGTCTTGGCAAGTTGCCCAGGCTGGTTTCGAACTGCGGGCTCAGGCAATCCACTCGCCTCGGCCTCCCAAAGTGCTGGGATTATAGGTTGAGCCACCAAGCTTGGCGATGGATATGTTAATAAGCTTGAATGTGATAATCATTTCACAATGTATAGGTATATCAAACATCATACTGTACACATTAGATACATACAATTTTCATTTCTCAGTTATACCTCAGTAAAGCTAGAAAAAAGTTAACGACAAGGAGACGACCCCTTTTCTCTACCTAACAATTTTATTAAACATGCAGTAACATAAAAATTCAGTGGTAAGAAGAGAAGATAAAAACAGGGAATGAAAGATGAGTGACTGCAACAGATTCAGTTTCTTTTTTCCTTTTTTGTCGTTCTGTCCCCCACGCTGGCGTGCGGTAGCACACTCATGGCTATCATAGTCTTGGCCTATTAGGCTCAGGTGATCCTTCTGCCTCAGCCTTCCAAGCAGCTGGAACCACAGGAGTGTGCCACCACGCCTGGGTCTCACCAAGTTGCGCAGGCTGGTCTCAAACCCCTGGCTCAGGCAGTCCTTTTGCCTCCACCTCCCAAAGTGCTGGGATTACAAGCCTGAGCCACCATGCCCAGCTTTCATTTATATTTGAATAGATATCCAATTGTCAGATCATTCTGTTTGACTTAACAACAAAAATTGGATTACATTTATCCAGAATTTTTTTTTAGTTTCTTCCTGTATCTGGTCTGATTCATGAGGTAAAAATACTCTTTAATGAGCTGTCCTCTTCTAGTTACTACTTATACATTCAGCCCAAGATCTCAACTCCCATGCCTGGTCTGGGTTAAAATACCGGAGGCCAATATCCAGTCCAATTACTGTCTCATGGGCCTCTAAGACTTTAATGTTCAATCTCTGAGTTCTCTCTGGCATCTGGAGATTTGCCTTTCCTGCCTTCAAATATGGCTATAATTGAGATTTTTTGTTGTTGTTATTGCTATATTTAATCTAAAATTTATCTTGGTTTGCAGTAGAAGACATTCCTTTGTCTTCTCACTCCATCACCTCACCTGGAAATTCCTTATTGCTATAAGTTACTCTTTAATATGTCAAATTTAACATTATAAGTCTTCAGTAATGTCACTTAAAAATAAAATTGTAAATTACTTTCAAGCAGACTTTGTTCTTCTTCCCACTATCAATGTTTGTTGATCCTAATGATTAACTGATAATAAACAGGCTCTAATATTTCATTATTAGTTTATTAACATTTTAACAGAGCTTTAGGTTAGTCATCAAATGTCAAACCTAAACAGTACCCCATATCTCATTACATATACAAACGTGAAAATGAACTGAAAAGGCATATCTAAGTGACTATAAATTTTTGTGCTAGGTTTTCGGTTCATCTAACTCTGAATTTTTCATAAAAGAACATCAATAATCTGTTTTTAGTTTACTGTCTCCTGGTTTTACCTGCGTTTTTGAGAATTTGGGGTGCTTTTAACAAATGAAAATAAGCCAAGCACAGTCATTCACGCTATAATCCCAACACTTCGGGAGGCTGAGGTAGGAGGACCACTTGACTCCAGGAATTCAAGACAACGTTGGGCAACAAAGCAAGACCTCATCTCTACACAAAATAGAGAAATTAGCTAAGTGTGGTGTTGCGTGCCTGTAGTCCCTGCTACTTGGAAGGCTGAGGCAGGAGCTTACGTGAGCCCTGGAGTTCGAGGCTGAGGTGAGCCATGATCGTGCCACAGCACTCCAGTCTGGGTGACAGAGTGAGACCCTGTCTCCAAAAAAAAAGAAAGAAAGAGAGAGAGAGAGAGAGAGGGAGAGAGGGAGGGAGAGGGGGAGAGGG
>NW_007245949.1:108461-112635 GCF_000164805.1 Carlito syrichta
AGAAAGAAGAGAGAAAGAAAGAAAGAAAGAAAAGAAAGAGAGAAAGAAAGAAAGAAAGAAAGAAAGAAAGAAAGAAAGAAAGAAAGAAAGAAAGAAAGAAAGAAAGAAAGAAAAGAAGTTTTATAAAGCATCTTACAAAGATCTATACTTGGCGGAACACTAACACTACTACAAATTACTTGAGATATGTAAGTTATTGCTAACGGTAAAGAGTAATTTAGAAAGTATAAATACATTTCTGCCTAATGATGAATGCATACAAGAATGTAAGGTTACATAAGTCCTAGAAAGAGCCAAACTTTGAAATTATTCATTTATCCATTCAATAAATTTGCACTATATGTCAGATACTGTACTAGAGAATAACCATTCAAAGGAGAACAAAACAGACAAAATCCTTTCATCTTCATAATGTTGGCATTCGAGTAGTGGGAGGCAAACAGTATAGTAAACAAATAGACATGCAAAGCAAATAAACAAAGATGGAAATAAGCATGATTCTGTTAAAAAGAACAGAGAGGTCCTACTCTAGATAGAGTGGTCAGAAAAGGTTTCTGTTATGAGGTAATATTTGGCCGGGCTCAGTGGCTCAGCCTATAATCCCAGTACTTTGGGAGGCCAAGGCAAGTAGATTGCCTGAGCCTGTGGGTTCAGACCAGTCCAGGCAACTTGGCGAGACCTCGTCTCTACAATTAATAAAAAATTAGCCAGGCATGGTAGCACGCACCTGTAGTTCTGGCTACTTGGAAGACTGAGACGGAAGGAGCACTGGAGTCTAGCAGGTTGACGTGGGGGTGGCCATGAGCATGCCACTGCACTGCAGCCTGGGAGACAGATTGAGACTCCAACTCAAAAAAATAAAAATAAAAAAGAGGTGATATTTAAAAAGAGGTTTGAGGGACAAGAAAGGAATTTACTAGAAGCTTACAGCATGAGAGGCTGGAAAGGGGAGGATGACAGGATGCCATGGGGTATGAGAACATTCAAGGCAGAGACAATAGCAAAAACAATGGTTTATAGCAAGAAAGAATCGCACTAGTTCTACAAACTGAACTAAGGCTAATCTGGTGCTCCCAGAGGAGGGAGAGTATAATGAGTGTAATGAGATATAGTGAAGTTGGAGAAATGGTAAGGCCAGATCACATTAGGACAATTAAAGAAAGCCCTGATGTTAGACTATAAAAAAGCAAGACCCAATAATATGCTATTACTATCTACAGGAAACCCACTTTAAACATAAAGACATAATTTGGTTAGAAGTAAAAGTATAAAGGAAATATACTATGTAAACATTAATTATAAAAAAGTTAGAATGACTATATTAATATCAAAGTAGATTTCAGAACAAATAGTATTACCAAGGTTAAAAAGGGACATTACATAATGATAAAAAGGGTCAATTGACCAAAAAGATACATATCCTAAATATGTATAAGCCTAACAACAGAGCTTCAAAATAAAGTTGGCCTTTCATATCCATGGATTCAACTGGGTTTGAATCATAATCCTGAAAGACAATCCCAAACATAATTTCAAATGTTGAAATTTTAAAGCCGGGCATGGTGGCTCATGTACTGTAATCCCACCACTTTGGGAGGCAAAAGCAAGAGCACTGCCTGAGCCCAGGGGTTCAAGACCAGCCTGGGCAACTTGGTGAGACCTGGTCTCTAAAATAAATCAAAAAATTAGCCGGGCATGGTGGCCCGCGCCTGTAGTTTCAGCCACTTGGAAGGCTGAGGCAAGAGGATCACCTGAGCCCAGTAGGTCGAGGCTATGGTGACCGTGAGCATGCCACTGTACTCCAGCCTAGGCAACAGTGAGATTTTGTTAAAAAAAAAAAAAAAAAAAAAAAAAAAAAAAGAAGAAAAGAAAAGAAATTTTAAAGAGCAAACTACCTGAAGTATAAATCTCAAAAGTCTAAAATTCTTGGCATATAGAAGTCAATAAATTAATCACAGAATATCATGTTAGGTGAAACTCTTACCTTGTTATTTATTTGGAAATTAAGTATGGTTTAAGGAGATGCATATGGATGCCAAGTTGACAAGAAACTGACTTGTGGACTTAATTTTAGATGTCAACTTGACTGGATTAAGAAGTACCCAGAAACCTGGTAAAATATTGTTTTGGATGTGTCTGTGAGCGTGTTTCCAGAAGAGATTAGTGTGTGAGTCTCAGTGAACTAGGTGCTCCAATTGGCCAGGGGCCAGAACACAATACAAAAAGCAACTGGTCTCCCTCTCCCTCTGAGATCTGGGTAAGACTTCTTTTTTTGAGTTGGACTCTCACTCATTTGACTAGACTCAAGTGCAGTGGCACGCTCACGGCCACCCCAGCATCAGCCTGCTGGACTCAGGAGATCCTTCCATCTCAGCCTTCCAAGTAGCCAGAACTACATGCAACCATGCCCAGCTAATTTTTTGATTTATTGTAGAGATGAGGTCTCGCCAAGTTGCCCAGGCCGGTCTCGAACCCATGGGCTCACGCAATCCTCTTACCTTGGCCTCCCAAAGTGCTGGGATTACAGGTTTGAACCACCCCACCTGAACCAGACTTTTCTTCTGCTCCTCAAACATCAAAAATTTGACTCCATGAAAGTGCATTTTATCACATTAGCTTTGTGTGTAAGCACTTTGCGTGTATGTAAAAATGTTGACACTTCCTCAAATGAAGAGGTCTTTTTGTACATCTGCAAAAGATAAAATTTATCAAGATCTTGGCTCTTTGAGCAACTGAGTATGTGGTGGTAACCCATCACAGGTTTTGATCAGTCTCGTCAGACAGCTTAGGTATTTCAGATGACTGCAGTTATAAAGTCGGGTGCATATAATTACCAATTATAGTGATATGTGTTTATACATTTTACTTTTTGACTTCCAGCCTCCCTCTCTCCCTGCCTCTTTTCAACCCTCTCTTCCTTTGTTGTTTTTTTTTGAGTTGGAGTCTCTGTCGCCCAGACTGGAGTGCTGTGACCGCTCCCGGCCACCGCAGACTCGACTTGCTAGGCTCTGGTGATCCTTCCGCCTCAGCCTTCCAAGTAGCTGGAACTACAGGAGTGCACTACCATGCCCAGCTAATTTTTTGATTTATTGTAGAGATGAAGTCTCACCAAGTAGCCCAGGTGGGTGTCAAACCCGTGGGCTCAGCCAATTCATTCACCTCAGCCTCCCAAGGCGCAGGATTACAGGCTGAGCTACTGAGCCTGGCTGTTTTTTTTTTTTTAAGAGACAAGGTCTCACTATTTTGCCCAGACTAGACTCTAACTCCTGGAATAAAGTTTTCCTCCCATCTCAGTTTCCTGAGTAGCTGAGACTACAGGAACAGTCGTTTCCATGGCCTACTTTTTTTTTTATTAATACAGTTTGTCTGCTCATAACCATTATATCTGTACAAGTATTGTTAGTATACCTGAGTGTTTATACTTACAAAAATATGTATATTATTATTACTATTTTATTGTATACAGTGGTCTATGAAGTATTCTGTTATGTTTTCATACATATTTCAAATAAACTCCCTTTTTAAAATGCAAATAAATGTCTTTAAATTTTTTTAAATTATTTTTCCCAGAATTATATTTTTGAGATTTTGATCTTTCAGGTCTTCAACATTCAGAATTACGATGTTTAGAATTGTGTCTTGCAGGATTATGATTGGCTCCTGTTTCAATCAACTGCAGAATGAAAATGTCTGGGGTAAAAAAAAAAAAAAATGGATGAATGTGTCTGTACTGAACATGTGCACAGACTTTTTTCTTCATTCTCTAAATAATACAGTATAACAACTATTTCCAAAGTATTGACATTGCATTAGGTATTATAAACAATCTAGAGATGATATAAAGTATACAAGAGAATACACATAGGTCATATGCAAATACTACGCCCTTTTACATAAGAAACTTGAGCATCTACTGAGTTTGGTATATGAGGGAAAGTCCCAGAACCAATCCCTCACGAATACCAAGGAACAACTGTACATGAAGAAAAATCAAATCTTTCCAAATTTATCAACAATTTCAATACAAATTCAATCCAAATCCCAGATTTGCTTTGTTTTAAAAATCAAGAAGCTAGCCAAGCTCGCAGCTCAGCCTGTAATCCTGCGCTTTGGGAGGCTGAGGTGAGTGGATTGCCTGAGCCTGCGGGTTCAAGACCCACCTGGGCAACTTGGC
>NW_007245949.1:112655-114486 GCF_000164805.1 Carlito syrichta
GTGGTAGCGCACGCCTGTAGTTCCAGCTACTTGGAAGGCTGAGGTGGAAGGATCGCCGGAGCCCAGCAGGTCGAGGCTGCAGTGGTCTAGTCTGGGTGACAGAGTGAGACTCCAACTCAAGAAAAAAAAAAAAAATCAAGAAGCTGATTCCAAAATGTATATGGAAAAGCAAAGGAATTACCATAGCTAAAACAATTTTGACAAAGAATAATACAGTGTGAGTACTCACACTACCTAGTTAAAGCTATAGAGAGTAAGACAGTATGGTATTGGTAAAAGGACAGATGCACAGAGCCATGGAACAGAATAGAGGGCCTCGATATATTTTTAGTAAATAGTTGGGGGTTTTTTTGAGTCAGCAACTCACTCTATCACTAAAACTGAGTGCACTGACAATCATGGCTTACCACAGCCTCAAACTCTTGGGCTCAAGCAATTCCCCTGCCTCAACCTCCCGAGTAGCCAGAACCATAGGCGTGCGCTACATCCTGCTAATTTTTTTGATATTTTGTAGAGATGAAATGTTGCCTAAGCTGGTCTCAAATTCCTGGGCTCATGCAATCCTTCCACCTCAGCCTCCCAAAATGCTGGGATTACAGGTGTCAGCCACCACACTCAGCCTATAGTAGATTTTTCAAAAAATGTGCAAAGGCAATTCAATGGAGAAAGGCTTTTCAACAAATAATGCTGAAACAACTTGAATGTCTATATGTTAAACAACAAAAAAAAGGAAAGAATCTCAACCAATACCAAACATATGAGAATAACAAAATCTATTTTGTTATTTACAAAAATTAACCTTAATTGAAGGCATCAGAGAATTAAGCATTTAAGCATGAAACTTATACTTTAAAATTTCTAGAATACAAAGGTGGAAATCTTTGTTACCTTGGATTGGGCTAAGAATTCTTAAATAGAACACAAGAAAGCACAAACCGTAAAATAAAAAAATGTTAGATTATCACTGAAATTTAAAATTTCTCATTGGACACTACAAGAAAATGAAAGGCAATCTGAAGACTGAGAGAAAATATTTGCAAACACATATAAGACAAAGGTCTGCTATTCAGAATATAGAAAGAACTCTCATACTCAACAGTTAAAAAAGAAAAACCAATTAAACAAATAAGCAAATAATTTGAACAGATTGTTCACCAAAGATTATATAGACGACAAATAAGCACATAAAAATATGCCCAACATTACATTAGAGAAATCACAATAAAACTGTAATGAAATATGACTACACACATATTTTTTTTTGTAATTATTTATTTTTTATTATGAAGTTGTGGGGTACAGTTAAGGGTTAGGCATACAATTGCGTTTCATTCAGGCACCCTGTTGATATGGGGTGTTTCTCCATTCCCAGACAGATATTTGCTACTGTTAATCCCATCTCCCTCCCCCGACCATAGTTTCCCAGTATTGTCAGTCATTTTCGTATAGTATTGCATTGGATGTTTAAGGTCCATTACATGAGTGAGAACATGTGATACTCGGATCTTTGTTTCTGTGAGAGGTCACTCAGTATTATAGACTCTAGTTCCATCCAGGTTGCTGCGAAATTCATGATTTTGTTCTTTTTTATGGCTGCTTAGTATTCCATCGTGTATATGTACCACATTTTTTTAATCCAGTTCTCTTTTTTTTTTTTTTGAGTTGGAGTCTCATTCGGTCGCCCAGACTGGAGTGCAGTGGCCGCTCCCAGCCACCGCAGCCTCACCTGCTGGGATCCAGCGATTCTACCGCCTCAGCCTTCCGAGTAGCCGGAATTACAGGCATGCGCTACCATGCCCGGCTGATTTTTTGATTTATTGTAGAGATGAGG
>NW_007245950.1:0-7842 GCF_000164805.1 Carlito syrichta
CCCAGGCGAGTCTCGAACCCACGGGCTCAGGCAATCCACTCACCTCAGCCTCCCAAAGGCGCAGGATTACAGGCTGAGCCACCAAGCCTGGCTCCGGCCAACTCTTTTAAAATTTTTTTGTAGAAACAAGACCTCATTTTGTTGTCCAGGCTGGTCTTGAACTCCTGGGTTCAAGCAATCCTCCTACCTCAGCCTCCCAAAGTGCTGGTATTACAGGCACGAGCCACCGTCCCTGGCCAAATACTGGTTTTGACCCTCGTTGGCTGTTTGGCCTTGGGCTCCGTACTCAGCCTAAAGCCTGTTTTCTTGGCTATAACATGAGCATGGCTGTCCCCACATATCAAGGAAAGCTATGTTGGGATCTGAGAACCAGCCTACAGGCACATGGGAAGGGCTCCATCATCACAGCTATATCTGACCTCAGCTCTCCCTGCCTCCCCAGATGATAAAACTGAGGCTCAGAGAGAGCAAGTGGGCTGACCAAGTCCACCCAGCAAACTAGTGACAGGTCTCAGGGCACATAACCAGCATCCCGTGCAAAGCACCAGCAGCTCTAAGCCAACTCTTTTTATCTAGTCATTCTGTTCCCTGACAATTTCTCAAACTGCCCATTTGAGACAGGCATCCACTCACCTGCAAGTTCACGCTGCCATACTCGGTGGTCCATGCCCAAGTGGGTCAAGCGGAAACAAGCCTCAGAACCAAAGCGGGGTGGAGTGGGGGGAGGGAGACAAGACAGGTTCACGGTCCAGGCAGGATCCCGGAGCGTCCACCAGGTGGAGCCACACATCTACATTCCGTGGTTCCCAAGTCTTTCCAGGGAAGAGCATGAGTGTGTCTCACTCATTCACTCATCCAGTCATCCATTCCATAAATATTTATGGAGCACCTGCTCTGTGCCAGGCATGGGGTCCAACACCCACCACGGGGTGCTTACCAGCGCTGTGATCATAATCTAGCAACAACGTCTCTGCTTCTGTAACAAATCTCACAGCCAGATGACTATATCATTCCATTCATTCCACCCTAACAAGGGTCCAGAGAAGCCATTCTTTCATTACTTCCTCACATTGATTCCTTATACACCCTCTGCCAGGCCGTGGGAATGCTAAGATGGTTAAGGCAGTCTAGCAGAGAAGACAAACACATGACCAGCGTCCATTCGGGCTGGCCTGTGCAAAGCCCAGAAGCCATGATCAGGATCCTCTGAATTACAGGCAAATCCTTTCTCCTTTGGCATCATGAAGCAGAATGAAAACCTTTCTCCAATCCATCTTTCCTCTGCTTTGTGTGAACAATTTGGTCTATTTCCCCCAGAAATCTCTGCCAGGACTGAATGCAGTAGTTTACACACCTGTCATCCCAGCTACTTGGTAGACCAAGGTGGGAGGATCACTTGAGGCCAGGAGCTTGAAACTAGTCTGGACAACATAGTGAGAGCTCATCTCAGAAAGAAAGAAAATCAATAAATCTCTGTTAATATCACATAGGTGGGGGCTGAGATGGCAAGGATGTGATGTATTTTTTTATATAGGGTTTAGGTGAAAGCCTTCACTTTTCCCTGAGAACTTGTCTGTCTTCTCTTCCAAAAGAGGCTGTGTAGGTGTGGAGGGAATCACGCAGAACTAAAGTCAGGACACCCAGGCTCTGTCCCCCATCTTGACACTTACATGACGAGTGGTCTTCCAGCAGTCATCTCCTTTTTTTCATCCATCTTCTCAGCCAGGTAGATTAAATATAGCTACAGGTTCCTCACAGACCCTTGTGTCAGGAGATGACATCTCTCCTCTTCTCCTTTCCCAACCCTCTGACTCATGTCACTGTCCTCTCCCACTCGATGACTACAATAGTCTTCTCATCTTTCTCCCCACATTCTCTCTGCCCCTGCCCTCGTGTTCTACATACAGGAGCTAGGACGACCTAAAAGATAAGTCAGATCACATTACTCATCACCCTACACCCCTGCCCACAGCTTTGTGCCTCCCTAACCAACAGCAAGCCAGCATCCTCTAGTTCCCTATCCTTTCTCTGTCCTCTGTCCTCCCCGTTCACACTGCCTAGCCTCAGAGCTGGGAGGGTGGCCTGGAGACCACACAGCTGTCATCTGGAGAAAGACTGGAGCAGACAACCTAGGTAGAACCGGAATCAGAAGCTGATTGGATGGAAGCTTCGCTTTCTGATAAATGTGAGGGGAGACAGAACTGTTCCTTCACCCTGGGAGGAGGAGCTTTCTAAGAGGTGGTGGTGTTGGTCATCACTATCAAGGACAAGGACAGGACCAGGGAGGTGCAGAGTCTTGGCGGAGGGTCAATGGTCAAAAACCTCAAGTGTCACCCAGCAACTGGAAGCTGAACCAGGTGAGGCAGTCACCAACAAGGCCTGAGGGTTTGACTGGAATTTGGATCACCTAATTTTCCCTTGACTCCACACCCTGACCCTCCACTAGAGTACAAAGTCCTTAGGAGGGAAGGGTTGTGTCCTGCTCATCTTCGTAGCTTCCTGTCTCACAAACTGTGTTCTGCCCAACGATGGCAGAGAAATGTTTGAGGATATCGTGAGCAGCAGTTCTTGCCACCTACTCCCGGGAGGAATGCCCCAAGTTCCCTCTAGAGAATGCTTGCCTCCCCATCTCATGAGTTCCCTGTAGCGCAAATTCCCTCCCTGGCCCCAGGGCTGGGTGTGTGGCTCAGGACTTGCCCAGCAGAACATCACCTGCTCCTGACCACAGACGCTGGTGACCATTCCAGAACTGAAGAGACACACGAGACAGAAAGAATTGGGGATAAAAGCAAGTGCCTGTTCTGCTGGGACTGCAAGAAGTATGGATACTGCAAGCCCGTAGCTGCTGAGAGCCTCAAATAAAGCCAACAGATTGGAAGACAGATATGGGGTATGGGAGAGAGATCAAATCCTGAAGAAAGTGGTGCAAGCCGCTGCATCCAGTTATGTCTGAAGCCATTTAGTCATTTGACTTGAGTCATCCGAGCATACCAATTCCATTTCTTGCCTAGGGCAAATAGAGTTGGTTATCTGTCACTTGCCTTCAGAGTACTGACAAGCCAGAGTGGTGGTTCACACCTGTAGTCCCAGCACTTTGAGAGGCAGAGGCAAGAGAATTGCCTGAGCCCAGGGGGTTTGAGACCAGCCTGGGCAACTTGGTGAGACGTGTTTCTACAATAAATAAAATTAAAAATTAAAAAATGAGCCAGGTGTGGTGGCATATACCTATAGTTCCAGCTTCTAGGATAATTGAGGCAGAAGGATCACCTGAGCCCAGCAGTTCGAGGCTGCGGTAGTCATGACTGTGCCACTGCACTCCGGCCTGGGTGACAAGGTGAGACTCCAAAAAAAAAAAGAGTCCTGCCACACCACAGAATGAATGAATGAATTGATGAGCAGCTCTGCCAGCCATACAAGGCATTCAAGAAACATCCTACACCAAGAGGCAGGACAATATCTTACCATTGCTAACTTGGGCAAGCTTCCTTTTTTTTTTTTTTACTGTAGAGATTAGGTCTCGCCAAGTTGCCCAGACAGGTCTCGAACCCACGGGCTCAGGCAATTCATTCACCTCGGCCTCCCAAGGCGCAGGATTATAGGCTGAGCCACCGAGCCCGGCTTGGGCAAGCTTCCTAATGTCTTGGCACTTCAGTTTAGAACTCTGATATCATTCATGTATTCAGCAAATATTCATTGGCATCTTTTGTGCCAGGCACTCTGCTAGGTGTTGACAATACTGTGGCAACAAGACCCTCATGGTTCTTGTCCTCATGAAAATGGAAATTTGGTCCTAGAAAAGGAGTTTAATTTTTGTACACCTGATTTTGTCACTGTAAAGTCTGTTCTAAGTCTCCAGCATTTGGTAGCTGGTAGCTGTTCATTATTCCTTTAACAAGTTCTTGGCTGGTGTTATCAGGTTAGCAAGAGGAGAAGCAAGAAACAGAGCCTTATCCAATGGGGAGGAGGCCACTTCAGACTTCACTTCCTTTCCAGCACCCAAGGCCAACTAGAAAACCTGTCCAGGAGCCTAATTACACATGACACTGGCCCATGGGGTGTAACAAGAGCCCAGCACAGGCCTGGGTTCAATCCTCTGGGATCTTTCACTCTAAGAATAGTCAGCGTGCCACCAACGACATTTTCTTCTGGCCTCTGGCAAAGAGACTTTTCTGAGTTAAATATGCACATCAGTTTCCAAGAATCAGGCTTAGAAACAGCTACTTAAGCTCCATCTCTTTCATTTCCCCATTCTAAGGAACTCATAATGCCAGCTGCAGTTGGATTTTCATTTTTAAAGAGAATTCACAGCTTGGGCTGTAGCAGCAGAATGTCAGAAATAAATTCCCTAAAAGAGGATGAGTTTAGCAATCCCAAAATAACTGGAGTCCGAGCCCACCTTCCATTCTTTAATTTATTCACTCGCTTAACAAACATTTATCAAGTGCCCACTCTGTACCAGGCACCACGCTAGGGGCAACAGCAAACCAGACAGGGACTGGGCCACCACCGAACAGCAGCTGGTTCATAAGAGGACAAACCCCAGAGGGAAAAGAACCTGAGTCAGATACTCAGATGCAAGCCCACTTCCACAAGCCAGATGAGCCCACCTTATTCTAGCCAGGTGGTCAGAAATCAGTCTCTATTTTAAATATAGCACAGGTTCTCACCTGTTTGTTATTTTTACATTTTTTAAATGACCTCAAAACTTAGTGACCTGATACTTACTGACACTAAACTGTAACCTTAAAATGGCTTAAAATGATAGATTCTGTGTTATGTATATTTTACCGTAACAAAAAAAAATACAAGGATCAAAAAGTCTTAGTGGTTTGAAACACCATTTTACTAAGCTCATGGATTACAGGGATCAGAACTTTGGCCAGGGCACAGTGGGAATGGCTTACATCCACGGTGGCTGGGTCCCAGCTGGGAAAACTCAAAGGCTGGAGGTGAATCAATGTCTTGGAGCTGAAATCATCTTAAGGCTCTTTCATGTATCTGCCTGGGTTGATTCAAAAACCAGAACTATCTATTCAAGCACCCGCATGGTGGCCTCGGGGTAGTCAGACTTGATATGGTAGCTTAGGGTTCCAAACGTGAATGCTCCAGCAGGAAAGAAAAAAAAAGCAAAACCTTCATCCCATTTATGATCTAGTCTTGGAAGTGTCACTTCTATCATACTCTGTTGGTCAAATCAGTCATAATACTGGCCAGATTCAAGATTGGAGAGCTCATGCTTTGAAGGAGGAGTAAAAAGATTGCATTGTAGAAAACGTGTGAAAGACAATATTGCTGTGTCTGTCTTTGAAAAATACAAACTGCCATACCATGTTTCTAAATGGATCAAAAGCAAAGAAACTACTGAAGAATCCCATTAGAGAAACAGCACTGGAAGAGGCCTTGATGGACACATCGTCTGCCTACTCAAACAATGAGCAATTTACTCCTGAGAGGATCCCTCCTCAGGCTGGGAGAGTGCTGAGAACATGGGGCTGAGTGTAGAGCTGGTAACAGAAATTATTTTAGTTATAGCAGCTCCTAACTGTGTGTGTGATCTCAGAGTAGTAAGGCATCGCCCACTGGGACCTCTAACTTCCTCTCTAAAATGAAGGTAATTCTTGGTCATGTTTCATCAGTGTTGTGAGAACCAAGTAAAATGTTGCACTTGAAGATGTGTTGCAAAAAGTTTCCCGAATTGACCCCAAAGGTGGACACCCGCCCCCCCCCTTGAGGATGTACTGGGGAACACCATGTTCTGCCAGTTTATCTTTGCCACCGCTTTCCCCCATAGCAGCCCTCCTCCTGTTTTGCTTGCTTGCCTGTCTCAGAGGTAGGCACATGGAAGATCAGAGAGGACAAACAATTCGAACAGGGTCACACAGCCAAGAAAGAGATCAAAACCCAGACCTTTCTGGGATGCTAGCTTAAGACTTTCCATTCTAAAGTCCTCCAGCCACTGGAAATTTCTAATAGGTGACTCCTACCTTCGCCCAGAAGCATGACACACATAATAGCCAGGGATCTGGAGTCCCACTGCCTGGGCCCATATCCTAGCCACATCGCTGAACAGCAGTGTGAATGTGGGAACGAGCATTGTTTCCCAATGTGTAAAATAGAAATAAGGCTTCCCACACAGGGTTAATAAGTAACCAAGTTCGTATAAGGCACCTAAAACGGTGCTTTCAGCATCACAAGCATTTTGTTTGCCAATGCTACAATCATGACCGCGTATTTGGTACACAGTGTTAAATGTTTTAAGGTGAGGAAGTGACATTCAAGAATTAAATAAAATGCAACGGTGGAATCTCCTTGAACGACAAATCCATTTTGGAGAAAGATTTAACCTCTAACAAAACCAAAACCCCACAAGCCATGTGTCAGCTTGAAGTCTATGGAACCGCAGGCAAAACAGAGAATGGTGAACTCTGTCTCTGACTGACCCCTACAGTTCCAAGTATTTTCTGTGCCTCGGCGTAACCCGCAGACCCTGTCACACGCGCTCCTGAGAGGCCTTTCAACCTTCTGGACGCAGCACAGGCGACGCCACGTGGACACCCCGCCCGCAGCTTCCGCTTCGCCTTGCTCCCTCCCTCCCTTTCCCTTCGGCGCTTCCGAGTGACGTCAGAAGCGGGCGCCGCTGCCGCAGCCGCACGTGCCCGCGCCTGCGCTCTGCCCGCTCAGCGGCCGGCGAAGTCCGGAGGGTGCCAGCCGCTGTGTGGCGGGTCTCTAGCCTGACCGACCATGAATCGCAGCCGCCAGGTGACGTGCGTGGCGTGGGTCCACTGCGGCGTGGCCAAAGAGACACCAGACAAGGTGAGGCCTGGTGCCTGGGAGAGGGGAAGCCGCTTCTTTAGGGCGTGCCGGGGCCGCCCCTCCCGGGGAACCTAGAGCCGGAAGCCTGGACTCGGCAAGCTGGTATCGCACTTAGACCTGGGCTCGGAGGGCCTGGATCTCTGGGGCCTGGGCGGTCAAGGGCGATGACTCCTCACCGCTCCCACTCCCAAGCTGAGTCCGCCCTCAAACTCGCACGCACGTGGACTTCGCGGGCTGGAAGAGGGCGGGGTGGAAAACACCCCAGAAGGCATCTTGACGACACCACAGCTTCGCTCCCACCCTAGTGCAATTTCAGGCATAACTGGGTAGAGAACTCTTACGTGAAAGCTTCACTTTTCACTCCTGTACTTGGTGCGGAGGAGTAAAGATGAACGTGGTGGAGGGACAGCTGGTGTGGAGGCTGACGTCGTGAAAGTGGCAGGTGGATTAGGAATTTCTGTGAAAAACCTACCGGAGTTGGAGACTAAGTTGACAGCCAAGGTGGAGACTACTTAAGTAATTCACTCTTCAGATACAGAGTGTTTTCTGCAGGCTTGACATTGTTCAGGGTCCTGGGACAGGCATGAACAAAACAGAAAATGTCCCTGCCTTTATGGAGGTGACACGTGCATATATAATATGCCAATGGAGATAATTGCTTTGAAAGAAGGGAAGGGGTTGATTTGAATGTAATTGACTGGGGCAGTGGTGACTGAGATAGGGAAGGTGCTGGGAACGTCAGTGGCTTGACATGGAGTTAACAGGATTGAGGGGTTGGAATAGTCTCAGCAGTTGTAAATTCCACCAGGGCACACATTTTGTTCACCACTGTTTCTCCAGTGTTTGGCTGACAGTAAGCACTCAGTGCATATTTATAGAATAGGGACAGAAAAATTATTTCACGTTAAAAATTGTTGAAGGAGGAAGCAGTTGTTATTGAAGAGGGACATATAGCCTTACAAATACTTGAAGACTAGCCGGGCTCAGTGGCTCAGCCTGTAATCCCGTGCCTTTGGGAGGCTGAGGTGA
>NW_007245950.1:7862-8610 GCF_000164805.1 Carlito syrichta
CTGCGGTGGCTGGGAGCGGCCACTGCACTCTAGTCTGGGTGACAGAGTGAGACTCTAACTGAAAAAAACAAACAAAAAACAAATACTTGAAGGCCGATTTCCAAACAAGTGTATACATTGAAAACACTTGGGGAACTTAAAAAAATATTTATGCCTATGTCTCACTCCCAAGTATTGTGATTTAATTAGTCTGGAGTGTAGCCTAAAATTGTCAAAAGATCCCTTAGGTGATTCTAATGTGTAGACAAGTTTGGAAACCACTGCTTGAAGAGTTTATAGAAAGAGATTGTGTTTATTTTGTGAAATCCCAGAAAGGAAAACTTGGACCAATAAGAGAAACTGGGTAAATTGGGTGCATCTGTAATCCCAGCTACCCGGGAGGCTGAGACAGGAGGATTCCTTGAGCCCAGGAGTTTGAGGCTGCAGTGAGCCATGATTGCACCACTGCACTCCAACCTGGATGTCAAAGTGAGACTTTGTCTCTAAAAATAAAACTAAGAGCGAGAGAGAAATAGGATATGTGAGTATACTTTATTAAACTCAAGAAATAACTTAGCTGGGCACAGTGGCTCATACCTGTGATCCTAGCACTTTGGGAGGCCAGGGTGAGAGGGTTGCTTGAGCCCAGGAGTTTGAGACCAGCCTCGGCAACATAATGAGACCTTGTCTGTACAAAAAAATTTAAAAATTAGCCAAGCGTGATGACGCACACCTGTAGTCCCAGCTACTCGGGAGACTGAGGCAGGAT
>NW_007245950.1:9112-19154 GCF_000164805.1 Carlito syrichta
AAAAAAAAAAAAAAAAATAGAAAAGATAAAGAAAGAGCCTGTAATTTCTGGAGCTGTCCCACCATGGAAGTCATCCTCAGGAGGATTTGTATATTGCTAGAGACATTTTAGTAGAAACAGGGAGATTGATTGATTCATTATCAGTTATTAAGCATTGCCATCATGAGCCAAGCGCTGAACTATGTGCTTAGATATACAGTGAGCCAGCTTCAGTCTTCAAAGAGTTTACAATTTAGTAGCGATATGGGTGCTTTAAAGGTACTGAAGCATTGCTTAGGTGAGGGAATGTCAGGTTTCTTTTTTTTTTCTTTTCATTTCAAAAGCTCTAAAATAGGAATGACTGCTTTGAAGTAGAGTGACTTCAGTTTTGAACTTAATGTTAGTATAAAGGATGATCAAGTGAGGCCGAGTGTGATGGCTCACGCCTGTAATCCCAGTAATGCTTCATGCCTGTAATCCCAGCACTTTGGGAGGCTGAGGCAGGAAGATCACTTGAGGCCAGGAGTTCAAGACCAGCCTGGGCAACATAGCGAGACCCTGTCTCTACAAAATTTTAAAAATTAGGTGGGCATGGTGGTGTGTGCCTTTAGTTCCAGCTACTTGGGAAGCTGAGGTGGGAGGATTGCTTGAGCCCAGGAGTTCAAGGCTGCAGTGAGCTATGATTACGCCACTGCATTTCAGTGTGGGTGATGGTGTGAGACCCTTTCTCAAAAAAAAAAAAAAAAAAAGGATATCCAAGTGCGATGTGTTATAGGCAGTTGGGGAAATGGACCTGGAGTATAAGATTAGAGAGGGGCATTTGGAGTGATCAGTTTAGAGGTAGTAATTTTCATCTCAAGAATGAATGAACTTGACAAGGACATGAGTCTGATGAGCAAATTCTTGGCAGTGATAACAGGGAAAAGGGCAGAGGAGCAATGTAAGGGGTGGTTTGTTAAGAAATACCCACAGGGAAGCTAGGAGGTGCCCTGGGGGTCAGAGATAATGGGAAGAGAACCAAATGCCGCCGCAGAGCCACACACTACAAAAGTCAGTTTTTTGTTTGTTTTGGTTTTTTTTAAGACAGAGGAAGAGTAGAATGAGCATGATTTTTTTTAACAGTTTTGGGAGGATCTTAATTGTTAGAGTCTGTAAAAACTTCATTTATGCTAAATTTTCAGAGTCTGGATAGATGTTTGATTCTTTTTTTTTTAATTCTCACTCCATCGCCCAGGCTGAAGTGCAGTGGCACACTCACGGCCACCCCAGCGTCGACCTGCTGGGCTCTGGTGATCTGTCTGCCTTCCGGCTACCTGGAGCTACAGGTGCACACTACCACACCCAGCTAATGTTTTATTTATTGTTGAGATGAGGTCTCGCCAAGTTGCCCGGGCTGATCTAAACCCATGGGCTTAGGTAATCCACTCGCCTTGGCCTCCCAAAGTACTAGGATTACAGGCTGAGCCACCAAACCTGGCCAGATGTTTCATTCTTAGCTAGATAATAGCATTTGAAGTTATATTTAACATTTGTGTGCAAACTTATTTTGAATTCAAAGACTTCTGATGTTTTCCCTAAATATATTGTAATGAAGTGTTTGTTCTCTTATAGGTAGAGCTAAGTAAAGAAGAAGTAAAGCGTCTCATTGCTGATGCCAAGGAAAAACTGCAGTAAGTTTGTTCATGTTGATGTCTGAGTAAAGTCCAGATGAAATGTGTATCTTAAATAATGGAGACCAGGTGGTCTTGTTATTGGCGGGTGCCATTGGGTGATTCCTTTTTCTCTTTGTGTTCATCGTCATAGAGAAGAAGGTGGCAGCGATGAAGAGGAGACAGGCAGTCCTTCAGAAGATGGCATGCAGAGTGCACGCACCCAAGCACGACCCAGAGACCTCCTGGGGGATGGTGACCCAGAGGATGACAGGACGCTGGATGACGATGAGCTGGCCGAGTACAACCTCGATAAATATGATGATGAGGACCCAGGTGAGAATCATTCACTTCTACCGGTTTGTCATAATAAGCTCAGGGCATTAGGTCATGCTCACTGTGTTCCAGAGCTCTACCTTGAGGTTTTGTCCCTGACAACAGTCAATCTGCTTCAGGTCTTGGACAGAGAACATGCTTCCTAAACTAGTTTAGAAGATAAGCGCTAACTCACTAATCTAACTTGTAAAACTAAGATCTTTAAAAAAAATTAGTATTGGGGTCCAGTCTCTCTGTCTGTCTCTCTCCCCCCCCCCATTGCGATGCCGTCTCCACCTTTGGGGTACCCTGAATCCGGCTGAAGCTGGACTCCGGCAACAGCACCTACCTTTGAGACCTTGCTGGCATCCTGGGCCCTGCCGCAGGACTGTTAGGACTCACTGGTTCCTCCTATTCCCTTTAAAACTGCCCCCATGCCTCAAAAACACTTTCCCACCCCATCTCCATTAAAAAAATAGTATTGTATATTTCACTGCATGTATCCAGTATAATAATCTGTAACCCATTTGTGTTCTTGTATGCAATTATAGTGTACTTGAAATTCTGTCCATATACCTTTTTCCTCAACAGCAATCACTTTTTACAGAATACAGTATTTCCCGCTTATCTATAGCTTTGCTTTCCATGGTTTCAGTTGGCTCTCTAGGATTTGCTTTGAAAAAACTCCAGAGATGACATGAGAAGGAAAGTAGAAAAATAACACAGAAAATATTGTTAGTTGGCAAAGCTAGGTGATACAGGGTTCATCATGCCCGCTCTACTTTTGTTCACGTTTGAACATTTCCATAATACAAAGTTAAAACTCAGGCACATATGGGTTGATGGTGAACCCAGGAGGGTATCCAGAAGATCAGTTAGTGTTGCTGGAAAGTTTGAAGAACAGGTCTTGGAGACGTGGTCCATGTCAGGCACAGGAAGATCAGTAAATAATGGATGGTAAGGAGAAATGAGGAAGTAGTTCTGGGTGGAGGTGGAATTGACCAAAGCTGTTAGGGTGAAAATTAGCAGATTGGACCTGGATACCTCAAATGGGATATGTTTGAGTACCGTAGATAACATGAAGGTAGAAATGAACCAAACAAGAGGAAGATATAGGAAGCCCTTAGTGTCAAAGCAGTGTTGAGCTTGACCTGATGTATATGATGAGGGGAGGGAACATTCTGGGCAAAAGCCCACAGTAGGGGAGGTGCTGGGCAAGTTGATCTTTGTGGGTGAAGCAGGAGTGGGTGGGTGGGAGCTGGTACACAGTCTTTCTAAAGTTGGGCCCCAGTGAACTTAGAATATCAGACTCAGGAATCTCTGTGTTCCTTCCGCAGGGAACTCATTAAAGGTTTTTGAGCAAGGATACATGAGGTTGGACGTGGATTTGAGGAATTTCACTCAGGCGGCAGTGGAGAATGGGCTGGAGATAAGGTGAACCGCTCCTTGGAGGAGTGGGGTCTTGAGATACATTAGGCCAGAAGCAATGAGGGCCTGCCTTAGGGCTCTGGGAAGGAGGGAGAAAACATGGAAGAAAGAGTGTGCTTGAGTAGCTGGGGCTTTTGCATGTTCTTCAGAGATGAACTTTCTTCTAGAACTGGTACCCCTAGATTCTGTCTAAATATCACTGGTGGACCTTTTTTCCTCTAGGCAAGAAGTAGCCCTGATTTTTTTTCATTTCCATCTGTGTCGAATTTTATTGCCGTTTTTCCGTCGAGATGTTCACCCTCCTTGTTCCTTATTCCCCTGGCCGTTTGTCTTGTGTGTAACCGCTAGTCTCATTGGTCTTTATCTGCAAGACTGAAAAAGGAAGTTTTGCCTCCAGGTGCGAGTGGCACACAGCTGGTGAAAGATGGTACCGAGGTTTGGGCACTTTGGCTCTAAAGCCTCGTTGTTTTCAGTGTACTTCACTAGATGCCTCCCAGCAGTGATAGTTTTTTTTTTCCTTAGACTCTGAGTTGTGGGCCCCAGCATTGTGAGGGATGGGAGTACAGAGAAAGGAGGAGCCAGCCCAGCCTGGAAAGATGGCATTCAGGAGCAGCTCTTTCTCGTGCAGTAGAAATTCCCTGTCTTGGCCGGGTACAGTGGCTCACGCCTATAATCCCAGCACTTTGGGAGGCCGAGGTGAGAGGATTGCCTGAGTCCACGGGGTTGAGACCAGCCTGGGCAACTTGGTGAGACCTCATCTCTCTACAGTAAATCAAGAAAAATTAGCTGGGCGTGGTAGCACATGCCTGTGGTTCCAGCTACTTGGAAGGGTGAGGCAGAAGGATTGCCTGAGCCCAGCAGGTTGAGGCTGCAGTGGCCGTGAGTGTGCCACTGCACTCCAGCCTTGGTGACAGAGTGAGACTCTGACTCAAAAAAAAAAAAGAAAGAAAAGAGAAATCCCCCGTCTTGTTACCATATGAGATGCTGTAAGACCCATGGGTCCTGCCTCCTTAAAGTAGCTTCCTCTAACAATTCAGTGTATCTTTCTTTTCCTGAGTTTTATGTTAATCTTAGCCTACTTTGTATCACTTTTGTAGATGTGCTATAAAAGAATAATCCCATTTCAAGTAAGTTTAGTGAAAAAGGCATATGGTATTTCTGTTTCTAGATTCCTAAGGCATATTAGCCTGTCAGCTGTTCTGAGAGCACATGCAGTAAAGCAACCTGGTTAACTTTATGAAACCTCTCATCTCTCAATTTTATTTGACCTGCAACCCTTATTTATGATTTCAGCATTTCCTGGTCGTTGTTTCCAGATCCTCAAGGCTACCTCCCTATAGCATCTTCAACCATAATTGCAAGGAGCAAGCTAGAGAATCTGAAAAGAATGCTCATATTTTCTAAGGAGGTTTAATTCTCTGATTTAATTTCTTTATTGGAAGATTGAATTTCAAGGCAATCAGAAATGCTTTCTAAGCTGGGCGCAGTGGTTTACACCTGTAATCCCAGCACTTAGGGAGGCAGAGACAAGAGGATTGCCTGAGCCAAGAGGTTCAAGACCAGCCTGGACAATTTGGCAAGACCTTATCTCTACAATAAATTTTTAAAAATTAGCCAGGAGCAGTGACACATACCTGTAGTTCCAGCTACTTGGAAGGGTGAGACGAAAGGATTGCTTGAGCCCAATAGGTCAAGGCTGCAGTAGCCATGAGCATGCCACGGCACTCCAGCCTGGGCAACAGAGAGAGACTCCGACTCAAAGCAAAAAGAAAAAACAAAGAGAAATGCTTCCCAAAGGTTAAATATAAATGGCTTTTAAATTATTGCTATGGCCAGGCTCTGTGACTCAGCCTGTAATCCCAGCACTTTGGGAGGCCGAGGCGAGAGGATTGCCTGAGCCTGTGGGTTCAAGACCCACCTGCGCAACTTGGTGAGACCGCCTCTCTACAATAAATAAAAAATTAGCCAGGTGTGGTAGCGCACGCCTGTAGTTCTGGCTACTTGGAAGGCTGAGGCGGAAGGATTGCAGGAGCTCAGCAGGTCGAGACTGTGGTGACCAGGAGCATGCCACTGCCCTCCAGCCTGGGTGACAGAGTGAGACTCCAACTCTAAATAAATAAATACCTAAATAAATTCTTGCTTATGATGATAGTTTCCCAGCTATGAATGATCCAGAGTTTGTTTGTTATTGTCAAGATGACTATTGTATTCATTCAATCTATGAATTCTTACAGATGCGGAGACTCTTGGTGAATCTCTCTTGGGTCTTACAGTCTATGGGAGTAATGATCAAGATCCTTACGTTACTCTGAAAGACACGGTAAATATTTACATCATTTTTGAGTGTTTGAGAAACCTTACTGGATATCTGCTTCTAGCCAATGCCTTTTTTTCTCTCCACATAGGAACAGTATGAACGTGAAGATTTCTTGATTAAGCCCGGTGACAATCTCATAGTTTGTGGCCGAGCTGAACAGGACCAGTGCAACTTAGAAGTGCATGGTAAGTTAAATTAGTCCCTTACTAAAAGATGTTATAAGTGATATTAAATTAATAACTGTAATGACCACTGTTAAGAAACTTTAGGTGCCAGATCCTGCTGTACATCATTTAAGTAGGTTACATCATTCAATTCTACACGGCCTGCCAGTTTCCTTGTTATTGTCCTCGGCGTGTGTGGTCTGATATATTACCTGGGTGCCTGACTTTTTTAATGGAAATAAGTCCCCTGAAAATTTTTGGCAGGGCTTTTTAACTACTTTTATTTAAGCATGTTTGCCAATTTTTCACTCCCTTCCCACATCCCACTGTAGAAAACCTGGAAACAATATGTATGAAAATACAAGGAAAGTATATAATCCTGTTACCCTGAGGTCATAACTCTCCGTTCTGTTTCTCTAAGTCTTTTTTTCCTGGCCAATGTTTCTTCATGTAGATTATACTGGACAAACTGGTTCTTACGTTGCTTTTTTATAGTTATCTCAGATAATTCTCCTTTGCAAAACATTTTATTTTCTTCATAATTCATCACAGAGGACCACTTTTCTCTTTCGGAAGCAAAACCTTTCCCACTTCAGGGAATGGTTGCGCTAAAGCCAAAGGTGAAGCTTTGCCATTATCTGAAGTAGGCATGGAAATAGGAATTTTTGAATAGTAAGTTAACAAACATTTGTTGAGTGACTTGTCTCGCTTTGGTATCTTTTATGTAAAACCTTTTAATTTTTATATGCTAAGAATAGCTCTCCAAAATGCCTAGACTCTCTGCCTGCAGATTTTCCCTTGTGTCTTTCTCTCTCTTCTCTGCGCACTTTTCTTCAGGCAAATCCATTCCTGCCCAGATACTCCCCTCTCCCAGCAATCTTTTATCTGTCTTGAAACTTTGAAGATTTAGAAGATTATTAGGTTGATGAGGTCTTTTGTTATAGGTAACAGTTGCACAGTTTGAAAATGTAGAGCCTTTAGACCTAGTGTTTGTTGGCATCTTCTAGGGTGCTTCATCACTGGTTCCACTGATTAGCTTGGATTTCTATAACTTTAGAATCATTAAGGCTACCTGTGGAAAGTCTACGGATTAGGCCCATTTTATTCCATGGCTCATTATGATCTTTTTATGAAATCTTTCTTGGCTAGGCAAGTGGCTAATACCTACAATCCCAGCACTTTGGGAGGCTGAGGAAGGAGGATCACTTGAGACTAGGAATTTGAAACCACCCTGGGTAACATAGTGAGACTGTCTGAAATGTTTTTGTTTTTGTTTTTTAATTAAAAAAAGAAAACTTTCTTTAAAAGCCTTCAATAGCAGACTGTTTAATTTGAAGTTATTCTAACTTTAAGATCTTAGAACTTTTACATACTTCAAATGAAAGTCATTTGAGCGATTTGCTTTATATCAATTCTAACTTCAAAAAATTGAAACCCTGTTGCAGTTTTTTATGCTTATTGATTCTTCAGGAATTCTCTTCTGAGAACTTATAGTCATGCCTTTGAACTCAACAAAGATCAGAGAGAAGTTGAGGCTGGGCATGGTGGCTCACGCCTGTGATTCCAACACTTTGGAAAGCTGAGCCAGGAGGATTGCTTGAGCCCACAAGTTTGATACCAGTCTGGGCAACATAGCTAGACTTTGTAAAAAAGAAATCAAAAAATTAGCCAGGCATATTGGTGTACACCTATAGTCCCAGCTACCCCGGAGACAGACAGGATCGCCTGAGCCCAGGAGGTCAAGGCTGTGGTGAGCTGTGATTGTGCCACTGCACTCCAGCCTGGGTAACAGAGTGAGACCCTGACTCAAAAAAAAAAAAAAAAGAGAGAGAGGAGTCGAGAAAGACATTAAATAAAGCAATTGTATTTTCATTTCCTTCTAAGTTTAGGTCATTTATAGATACACTTTAGTATTGGGGCTTTGAGGGAGTCTCCTGATTGTCTAGCATATCTATTCAAGAATAACTTCAAAATTGTATGCTAAAACTGATCTGAATATTTATCTCACATTAGGTTAAAAGAAGAGAATGTTTTAAAGTGCCATCACTACTTTTATTTAGAATGTAAGCTGAGTACCCTGAACATGGTTGAACTTTTTGCAGGACCACAGTCTAATCATTTTGAACATGTATTCTCATCACAGAATGCGATAGAGCATTACACAGAATATGCTGATCCCAGGATCTATCTCAGAAGCAGAGGTCTGAGGATTAAAAAGAGAATCCTTAGTTTATTCTATAATTTACTTCTTTCTTAATAAAGTATATGGGGAGGTGGATTCCGATTATTGGGCTCGATTTTACCAGTTTCACTATATAATTTGTAGAAGACTTCTGAGTTCTTGATTTTAACAATGATTTTACTCCTTAACATTATAACATGAATGTTAAAGAGCAAATTCTATTAGATGACATAATCCAAAAGGGTGTCCTGAAGAGCTTTGTTTATATTGTTGGCCTTTATGAACTACTTTTTTTTTTTACGAGATGGGATCTCATTCTGTTGCCCAGGTTGGAGTACAGTAGCATGATCATAGCTCACTGCATCCTCAAATTCCTGGCTCAAGTAATCCTCCCACCTCAACCTTCCAAATATTTGGAACTACTGGCATGCACCACTACTAAATTTTATGCAAATTTTTTTTGTAGAAATAAGATCTCACTGTTACTCAGGTTGGTCTTGAACTCCTGGCCTCAAGCAATCCTCCTGGTCCTTGCAAAGCTCTGGGATTATAGGCATGAGCTACCATGCTCAGTCAACATTATAACTGTGAAGTTAAGGAGCTAATTTTGTTTGTTGCCATATTCCAAATGGGTAACCTCAAGAACTTTCTCTGTATTATTGCTCTGCAGAAATTTTTGTTGTTGTTCAGTAGGAGTCTCACTATCACCGAGGCTGGAGTGCAATGGCATGCTAATGGCCACCACAGCCTCAACCTGCTGGGCTTAGGCGATCCTTCCACCTCAGCCTTCAGTAAACTGGAACCACAGGTGTGCACCACCACAGCTAATTTTTTTTATTTATTGTAGAGACGTAGTCTCACCAAGTTCCCCAGGCTTGTCTTGAGCCCCTGAGCTCAGGCAGTCCTCTCACCTCCACTTCCCAAAGTGCTGGGTACAGGTGTGAGCCACTGCACCCAGCTTTTTTTTTTTTAATATTAAAGGAGAGTAATTTTTGACAAGCATTCAGATTTCCAGATGTGAATTATTTTTGTCTCTAGTACTGTTTTTTGTTTGTTCTTTTTGACTTAGGAGCGTTTGCTTTCTATGAGTGAACTAGAAGACAGGAACATTTACCTGGAAGTGTGCGGGTGGAGGGTCTGTCAGTGTTCATGTTCCCCTCTAAGATATGCCACCTGATGGGAATGTGTTAGCAGAATTTCTGCCTAGCATAATGACTTTGGAATCTCCTCTTAATGGTATCAGATGTGTCTCACTTAAGCATTATGGCTCCTGTTAGTTTAATAGAGACTTCTTTTGAGTGGGATGTAATTTCTGATGACTCTTATTCTGATGCAATGTCTCTTTTCCCAATATTTTCAGTTTATAATCAAGAAGAAGACTCTTTCTATGTACATCATGATATACTGTTGTCTGCATATCCTCTGAGTGTGGAATGGCTGAACTTTGATCCTAGCCCAGATGATTCCACTGGTAATTGGAAAACTTAAGATTACTTATTGGTTCTTAGTCTCATGTGTTTTTTCCTAGCTACATAAGTTGTGTAGTCCCTTAAATGTTTTCAGAATTACTGCCAATATTTTATGGAGTCACAGTTGCATAGTTCTTAACACACCGTCACTTAATTGTTTGAGGTATGAATATCTGCAGGCCTTAGACAAGCTGAGCTCCACCATGGGCTGAAGGGCAAGACCTGAAAGCCTTTGGGGCTGTAGAGCTGTTCAAGTCCCACAAAGACCTAGCATAAAATGGCGTGTCGTGTCTGATGTTACCAGCTAGAGCTTAGTGGCATAACTTGTTTTGTTTTATTTTATTTTGTTTTATTTATTTATTTATTTTTGACTTGGAGTCTCACTCCGTCACCCAGACTGGACTGCAGTGGCATGTTCCCAGCCACCGCAGCCTCGACCCGCTGGGCTCCAGCGATCCTTCCGCCTCAGCCTTCCGAGTAGCCGGAATTACAGGCGTGCACTACCATGCCCGGCTAATTTTTTTTATTTATTGTAGAGA